>NW_018164448.1:2164723-2215497 GCF_001263595.1 Phalaenopsis equestris
CAATATATATATATATATATATATATATATATATATCCTTTTTTTTTTTATAAAGGAATGGCCCAAGGATTTTATACAAGCATCCAGTCACTGCTAATGTGTTCGAGTGTCACCTTCTTAAGGCCATTCCACCCGGTCTATGCATGAAAATGCCTATTTAACTTTTTCAAAAATAAAATAATGTTATTTTTTTATCTGATATGAAAGATTTGAGTAGTATAAATGTTAAAAGCAATGTCGATGTTAGATGTATAAATACATAAGAATTGGGTGATATACATGGTCATGCCCCTAATTTAATATGAAAACTCGACATGTATAATTGGTCATAAGCACTTGTATACATGCCAAACTGCTTGTTTCTTTGACCATAACCTGGATTCATCCATGGGTCTGATTAACGGGCCATGATCGTGTGGCAGGTTATTTAGGTACAAATATTTATTTCTCTAATTCTCGCATATCTTCGTTACGAAAAAAAATTAGATAATTAAATATAGGGGCATTTACATACATAGCACTCAATTCTTATGCATTTATGTATGCCACACTCAAATCTTCGTATTGATTCACATACCACTCATTTCTTTCTTATCACATCAAATCTACTACTAAATATAATTATTGATGACTGAAATAAACCTTTTCAAGCATAGGTAGAATGGTATGTATGTGGGTAAATATGAAGATTTGGGTGTGAGATATGTAAATGCATAAGAATTGCATGTCATGTGTGTAAATTTCTCTTAAATGGGGTATATTAGATGGCCAATTAATTTATAATTTATGTCTGACAAAAATTGATTGATGGATGTTCCCTTCTCTCAATTCTTTGTGCCACTGTCCTAGCCCAAAGACTTCTCATGGGTTAGATTGTTCTTATTTGTAAAACATTTTCAATTTGGCTTTCAATGAAAATTGCATTATTTTATCTGAACATTCCTATGAACTAATTTATATGTGCTTATTTGATTTGAATGTTTGATGAATTGTATTATATTCATGATATTTTTTTAATAATTTCTAAGATTTTCTTGCATGTTAGTGTGTTACCATTATAATCTTCATTTGTTTTTAATCTGATAAATGGAAATGTTAAAACATCTTGTGGTCTAGGTCTACTGACCGTAGATAAGAAAAACGAGTAACTTAGCACTCAATTACTTAGTAAAATAGAAATATTGCCAATAGGAGGTTGTAATCTCATAGCGGACAAGAGAATTCCTAGGAGATTTTGCAAGGTTAACCACAAATTAATTCAAAAATATATCTCTTTAGGGTGCACCCGTGTTGTTTGTACAAAAAAAAGAGGATTGTATGATACATATGTACATTTATTATGGAGAGTTGAATAAAGTGACTTATAATAACAAGTATTCATTGCCCAGGATTGATAATCTGCTTGACCAACATGAATGTGCATCTATGTTTCAAAGATAGATTTGAGACCTGGGTATCATCAGTTGAGGGTGAAGGAGGAAGATGTACCAAAGGCAACTTTTCATACTAGTTATGGCCAATATGAGCTCTTGTTCATGCCTTTTGGTGTGACTAATGTCTCAGCTGTATTAATTGATCTGATGGACCGTATCTTTAAAGCACATCTAGATCAAATTGTTGTTGTCTTTGTTGATGATATATTGGTGTATTCCAAGTCTGAAGATGATCATGCGATTCATTTGAGAATGGTGTTAGAGATATTAAGACAACATCAACTACATGTTAAGTTCTCGAAGTGTCAATTTTGGTTGAAAGCTATCACTTTTCTGAGCCATGTGGTGAGTAACAATAGTATGTATGTTGATCCTCAAATAGTGGAGGCAGTTGTTGATTAGCCATGCCAACTACAGTGTCTGAAGTTTGTAGCTTTCTTGGCAGTGCAAGATATTGTAGGAAGTATGTTAAGAGCTTTTCAAATATTGCATTTCATCTGACTATGTTGACTCAAAAAATAGTTCATTTTGAGTGGACACTTAAGTGTGAAGCTAGTTTTCAGAAGTTGGAGGATTTCTTGGTGTCGGTGCCTATTCTGATATTTTGAACTGGTACTAAGGGTTTTAGGTGTTCACCGATGGTTATTTGAGATGATTGGGTTGCGTGTTACAACAAAATGAGAGAGTTATTGATTATGCATCCAAACAGTTGAAGTTGCACGAGAAACATTATCCTATTAATGATTTAGAGTTGGCAAACATTGTATTATCACCACTGGATATTGATGAAAGGCCAAGCTTCATTCAAGAACGTGGGATGTAGACCAAAGATCATATTTCAAACATTATTGACATATCTTAATGGGGAAAATTCCCGATCATATAGAATGTTATACTTGTAATTGACATATTTCTCTACCTATTTATCTGTAGAGTTTCTCTTAATATGAGGAGAATAGTTATGTTGACCACCTTTTATCATGAAACATTTGACATATGTCTCTATTATTGTCTGCCATAAACTATCTTTGTTTATTCCATGTGCTCCATCACGTAGTGTATGATGCGTGCCATTGAATGATACAAGTTGTGCACCTCTATCTGAATTCTGCATTATTGTTGCATATCAATAAATGCAGATATTGATTACTACTAGATTACAATTATCAATAAACATTATGCACTTATTGGTAACAAAGTGATTGAGTGTTTAATCTTCCGCCGTAACATTATCGATTCGAATCATGCATATCATTCTTCTAAGGTATTGCTTCATATTCATTTTATGCTATTTGCAACTCTTCTATTAATGCATGTTATTCTTGCATGACATTAAGTTGATAAATCTCTCTCTCTCCCTCTCTCTCTCTCTCATTACAAATCTAGAAAATAACTAAAGACCTTGGCCCAAACCTCATGCTCCTACAAAATTCATAATTTCTAAGTCTATATGTGCAAATTTATCAACTAACTTTGCCTCCCCATACGAGCTTATTCAAATTTAATTAAAAAATACTAATTGCTCTAGTCCTAAAAAAATATTTACATAAATCTTTTTTTGGCAGTCAAGTGAAAATTTGTAATATTAATTTAAAAAAGAATTGAGGGAATAAAAAGTGGCGCATTTCTTTAGGAAACCTTGCTCCTCTTTTCCGGCACTTTTCATGAAAATAATAATTTAAATTGCAAATTTAATTTAATGTTTAAGCTAAGGCTACAGAACAAACATTACCAGTCATGCTGAGCTCTTCGCCAACTAGCTGCAAAACTGCTGAAAGCTGCTCCGGCGCCAAAGTTGGTGGTGAGGAGAGCTGATTGGGTCCGCCCGACGCCGGTAAATTTTTTTTTGAAAAATTTATGAAAAATTTCTGAGAATTATTCCTCATATCAATTTGATATCAATTTTTAAGCTTAATCCCTAAAACCTTAATGATAACAAAATGGGATTTGGGGCTGGCGATTTCGCCATATTTTTCTCTCGATTGCCGACAATCTCTCCCTCAAATGATTAATTTCGGGCGGGATGATTTGAGGTTTCGTCTTCCTCACTTCGTTGATGATTAATTGGGTGGTTTGGGCTTGTAATTCTTTGTTTGGGATTTACCATCGTGAGGGTCTTGGTGGAGTTGTTAAATGCGATCATTTGTCTTGTCTGGGTTTTGGGTTTTTGGTGCGATTGGTTAATTGAGTTATGGATCTGGTTTGTATGAGTGGTTTGGGGTTAGCATAACATCTCGTTCTTTAATTTATTAATGGGTTTCAATTTCTCTCGTCCTGCAGTTAATTTTTGGCCTACCGAGCTTTTTCATAGTAGTGCTTAAGATGGTAATTGTTTTTGTATTTATGTATGTTTTTGTAGAAGCGTGCATTGCGCTTTAATTTCAGAAACAACTGTTTGATTTCTGGAGTTTGCATTACCATTTTCAAATTCCGTTGGGCTTTGTTTGGTTTGAAGGAAAGTGGGGGGAGTTCAATAAAATTACAGTAATTTATGGGTTACTGATGATGCCTCAATCATAAATTTAAACTTTTCAAAAGCATCCAAACGCAGCCTTAATTTTATGTTGGTTTTCCTTTTCTAAAAAATTGAGCTCACATTTGCTTGATTCTGTTTGTTTAATCTAATTTTTTTTCCTCTTTTTTTTTTTTACTACGCTCATGTTTTTCTTCTGTTTGTGTTTGATTTTCTCCCCACACCAACTTGTTCTGTCCCCCTTTTTTAAGGTTTGTGCTTTTGATCCAATTAAAAGCATTAGGAGGATTCATTTAAAAGTTGTTGCTTGAAAGTATTAGGATATCTACCAATCTCCTGTTTTTTTCTTTTATCTCTTTTTTTTAATTTTAATATTTGAAACCAAGCACAGTTGATTTGAACTGCTTTGTACCGTTGTTGTTGATAATATATTATTAAAAATTCATTTTTTAGTAGTTTACTGTCTTCTGTCTGTGTTTTTCTTATTTGCAAGTAATATTCAACCTATGTTCTTAGTTTGCCAACATGTGCTCTGCAAAAAGTGATGCTGACACAGAAAAGCAGCCAAAAGAGCAGGTTGATTCATCATCAAATGATGAAGATAGCCGGAGTGGATCACCATCTACCAGGGAAGTGTCGGTTTTGAAGAAAGGACCATGGACAGCTGCAGAAGATGCTGTGTTGATAGATTTTGTGAAAAAACATGGAGAGGGGAATTGGAATACTGTTCAGAGAAACACTTGGCTCCGTAGGTGTGGGAAGAGTTGTCGTCTACGTTGGGCAAATCATCTTAGACCAGAATTGAAAAAAGGAGCGCTCACTCCAGAGGAGGAGGAATCCATTATTCAAATGCATGCTAAATTTGGCAACAAATGGGCTCAAATGGCTGCTCGTGTAAGCATCTATTACCTGTCTTAAGTAATGGTTTCTAGGAAGATTTACATACCCCCCACTCAATTCTTATTTATTAACATATATAACCACCTTACCTCTGCATGACAAGATGTATTTCACTTTTAAAAGTTGAAGTGATGATATTTTTGATGTGATGTGAAAGACATGGGTGGTATTAATGTAAGAAACCAAAGTTTGTGTTATATATGTAAATATATATAGGAATTGGTTGGCATGTCTTTAAATGCTCTTGTTTTTTTTTTCTAATCGTTTCCATTTACTTTTGCTTATAATGTTTGTTTTTTTTCATACTTTCTTGTTTATTTGCAATAGTTGCAATGCTTTTATCATATTTAGATCATTACAATCATTTTTTATGAGACTGTTCAACTTGTACAAAATATCCCAGTGCTTTTCGTACTAACTTTCTTCAGAATTGCCAACAAGGCAACAACTCTTAGAAAATATTTGTGAGAGCAAACCAGAATAGTTTCCACATTTAAACTATTCAGTTACATTGTCATAAATTTTCTAGTTCCGGAATCATTAAGAGTTTTTTTTTTTCAACTTAAGAACTCAATTTTAGTTTGTTTAATATATTATTGTTTATGATATGGCTAGTTAACATCACAACAATGGTTGTGGTTGCTCAGACATGTCTCCTGCTTTGTCAAACAAGATACATCAAATTACTTGCATCAAGCCATATCCATAGACAAATTCTTTTGGAATTTTGAAGTGGCTATTCAAATCATGTAGCATTATAGAATGTAAAATTTGAATAGGATGATTGTTCGTGAATGTTTTTTGGGTTGTTTGTATAAATTCCTACATCAGAGTGGAGAAGTTTAAAAGATCCGTGCATATGTGCCATAGAATTAGTAAAGGCAAGTTTTTGAATTTTTGCGAAAATGCAAGGATTTCAAAAGGCATAACTAAATGGAATATAAAGATGCTTTTGTTTTCCTGCTATACCAAGAGAGTTGAATTATTGGGATTACCGAGTTGACAATGCCAAAGAGTGGTTATTGCAGGATTGGATAACAGTGCAGTGATAGTTGATAGATTCCAATTTGATCAAACAAGACAGACCATTATGGCAAGAACTTATGAGGATGGTTTGTTTTGTCATCTTGTCATTGATGCAAATACTATCGGAACCATATAGGGGAAATTGTTATTGTTTGTGGCAATGTTGTGAATTGAGAGAAAACTATGAGACAGTAGAAGGACATTTAGAAGTGTAGGTAGAAGAAGCTTATGAGTGAGAGTAGGCAGGATTCCCTGTTTAATTTAGGATATTGAAATGGAAGTGTCGTTTCCTACAGTAACCTACTCATTCAATGATGCCAAAAATGAAGGGCACAATGCTTTATTTTGTTGCAAATTTGGCAAACAATTGGATTGTAAAAGGTCAGTCGCCCTTATGTGAGAGGATTGCAACGATGCCAACTATACCATTGCAAATTGTAGAAAGTATCAACAGCCATGACCTCTGTAGGGACGGCCATAGACATGGTCAGAGTGTGAGGAGAGTAAAAATTGAGTTGAGTTTGATGTTAAGTTAGCTATATTGATTTCCTCACTACAGAGATGGAAGTAGAGATCAAGACTAATTGATTTGATTTTGACACGGATTGTGGTTTTGAAAACTTGATTGGTGGGTGGGAGGCCATTGAAAATATAAAGGCTGATATCTTTAATGTCTATATGAGAATATAATATTAGCAATCAGAGATTTGATATTGGACAGGCATTGAGTTATTGTTTGATTTTTCATAGAAAAATGGAGTTAATTTTTTAATGGAATGATTCAGAAATTGGTCTTTCAAATTTCTGAACAAGATTCAGGGCTTGCCACATGAAAGAAATGGTGACGGCGAAATGGAGGGCAATCGTGAGATTATGATCAATGTGCGTTGATCAGGATTTGGACTAAGTCTTGAAACAGAGGGGAAGGTTTCTGTATAGTAGAAGAAAGGTTATTTCATTGTTTCAACTATTTAATTACAGTCACAATAAGGTATTCTATTTTCTATTTATATTATAGAAGAACAAAAATATTAGCCATTCTGTTATATGGCCAACGGAGTTTTTAATGGAAGGCCTAGATCAGTTTTATTGTTATGATCAAACAGCTTGGTTGAATCAACAGAAGTGACTGTAGCATATGTAGGTTGCTGCAGAGACTCGAAATTTGAATAAGTAGACTGATATTTCTGTCAAAATAGCAGTAGTTCTAGAGCCATAATAGCGCAATCTATTTTCCAAATAAGGACATTTTTTTTTTGAAACCTGGACAATCCTATTAGGGTTTGTTATGGAATCTTAATATTCTTGATATTTTTTTATGACACTTGGTGTGAAATTGTACTAGGATTCAAGCCAGTTTCATTATCCTTATTAGCCAAGTAGGGTAAGCTATTGTCCTCTGTAAAATTTTGAACTTATTATATTTTTTTTGCTAAAATGCCATTCTAAAGTGCTTTTATACAAGTATATAACTATTATTTTTTTAATAAATTTTTATTGCTATTATTTGGCAAGTCAAAATCGATTGTTCCATTTGGATTTGTAATGATAAACTCTCATGTACTTATCCTGTATGACCATTGGATTTTTCCCTTCTACACGAGAATTGTTCCATTTAGATTTGCTTTATCATCTCAATCATCTGAAGCCAATTTTTTGAGAATTTTGCATATTCTATCTACCTTGTGCTCCTTGAATAGATTAGAAATGCAGCATATTAAAACAAATGAATCTGATTTTTCCGATTGATCCTTCTTTTTTTGAATGGAATTTGGCAGTAATTTTGATTGCTTGAACTTTTGACTCCAGGATGGGAAGATTCAATTTATCCTTTCCTTTCTATCAGCTTATGTTTCCTAGCAGACTGTACTCACTTTTAATTTATATATGAAATTCTTGACATATTTCCTTTCATCGTTGAGCTTTTTTCCTTGAGCTTTTTTTTGAATGAAAACCATAATTGAAAGAATAAAAAAAAAAAAAAAAAAAAAGTTGTGGCATGTCATCTCCAAATTTTCTTTTCTTGTTTGGGAGAAGCTTATTAATAATGTATTTTTTTTTAATATTGTATGGTCAAGCTGTATAACTTTCTTCGCTTCTGTTGTTCATGCATGCTACCTTTTGTCTCTTGCATAAGAAAATTTAGGACCCTATGGTTTATGAATTGTCTGCTATTGCTTGCTACTTCCAATGAAGTACCCTTTTAGCTAAATCATTGGAGGTCGACCAAAAGCAATTTGAAATCATTTTTTTCTGACTTAGCTCACCCATTAGCAAGAAGAAATTCATGGATAAACTTTTAGCTATACTAGTGATTTTATGTGATTAGGAACCAAATTTAGACTAATATTGGCTTAAAGACTCAGAATGGATCATTAGAGAATACTAGTTCTCCCTGAGCCTATGCTCTTTAAGTTATTTTTGTGTTTTGCATCTTTTATATTGAGCCATAGTGGTTAGTAGCTTAGTTATTGATGCCACTGTGGATCACTGGGGTGTGCTAACATCTATCATTGGCTGGCTCAGTGTTTCTTCTATAGCAACCGGTGTAGGTCTACTTTAAGAGAAGATTTTTGTTTGATGGGTAATGTAGTTATAGGGCTTTTCTAAGGCAGGTTGGCTAATCACTACAACACTCAACCCCTGTTACACCTCAGGTCCAGAAGATGGTACACTCCTGCTACATCCAGTTGAGCTGAGGACCGCGATTCAATTTGTGTTAAGGCCTGGTTCAGGCTTTACAATTCCAACCTTCTCCACGTAAATGTTGCTATTTAGTACTTACATTGGATGCCTATGTGTTTTATATGTTGTGATTGATGTAGTTGTATTTGCTTCCTCTATGTGATGAGGTCATAAGCTTATGCAAGGCTTGTTTGGTTGTTAAAATTTGATCTTGCAAAGTCTTCTCTCCTTCTCCCTCTTACTTTAGTTATGAGCCTCTCTTTTGATCTCTCAAACCTAAACAACCCCCCTCTCCTCCACCCATCTATCTCTTAACTCTATTTTCTCTTAATGACAATGCCTACAGGATTAATTTCTACTGCTTTTAATATCACTAATTTATTGTCATACTACGTGGGCCTAGATGTTTTAGGATACGAGGGAGAAACCCCTCCTTTTTAGGGAGAGTGATGCGAAACGCATTTTCCCATAATACCGTAGTTCTATGGTATCGACTCTTGCAATTGCGGGAGTTCAATTACAAAGGAAATTTTATTTATATTTTGTTTTTACTTTTTTTTTTCCTTTATTTATCAGCAAATTAACTTAATTTGCTTCTTTCTTTACCGGTTCTTATATATTTCTCTAGTTTCTAATCATGTTATTTTCTACTAGGGGGCTTTTATATAGGTTGTATTATGGTTTTTGGATCCTCAACTAGTTTTTATATTTTTTGGGAGATATTTCTCTGAGTTATGCTCTCTGTAGTGTTGTAACTTCTTCCTTTCGTAAGTGGTGTGTATGTAGCTTGCCCCGAGGATAGGTGGTAGATCCCTTTCTATCACGACCCGACCCGACCCAGACTTGGAATTAACCAAGACGGGAACAAATAGTCGAACAGTGGATATTAATTCTCATATATTCTATTTTTATCTCTAATAGTTTAACATTCAAACATTCATGAAAGAGCCACTAAAGCAAAATTTGTATATTTTTGTTTGATGTTATCGTCTTCTGTACGCATTATCTATTCATCTTCTATTCATCTTAATCAAAAGTTTAAAATCTGGAGAATGTTAAAACAACATAATGAGTTATCTAAAGATAACCCTGAATATTATACTTCTAAATTACAGTAATTCAAGAAAAAAAAATCAATATGCATGTTGATCTTTTTTATCTCTATAATTTTTTTTTATTATGCTAATCTTTTATATTAAATCTTTGAATATAATAATGCATGTATCAATTACATTTTCTAAATATAAGCACTCTGAATTTCTATATGTATTAACTTTAACTTTACATTTACTTTATACTCTTTACCCATACATTTGTCTGCTTTGGGGATCATCGTCAATAAAACGGAACACACCTTTGATTGATATTGCCCCGTTGGCTCCCGTCGACATAACGGTTAGCGATCTACGCATCACAATTCTCTGAGGTGGAAATACTTTTACCTGCCCCTGGCCGATATTATCTCGTCGGTACAGTGATTAGTAACATAAACATCACAATTGTCTGAGGAGGTAAACTCTGATCCACCAGCCTCTAGCCGATATTATTTTGTTGATACAGTGGTTAGTGAATTATCACAATTGTCTGGGGTGGTGGAAAAACTTTTGTGCTTTCGGGTACACTGACGTCCACTGCCTATATCAATCATTATGGGGTGAACTCTTTTTCTGAACATGCACATACAAACATTCATATATAAACTATTTCATTTTTTCATATCATGCATTCTCTTCTATAGAACATTTATCTCTATCTACCGATGAATAATGTAAACTTACTATATCTATGAGTCATTAAATCAATCAAATCAACTAGCATATGCACATTTACTAAAATTCTAGAGGTTAAATAATAATGTGATATATATATATATATACATACATATATATATACCTGTACTAAAGCCATATGTAGACCTCTAATAAAGTCATGCAATGATCTGATATCATCCTAAATCTAAACAGTTATGCAATAATATTTAACAAGCACATCTAATCTGTCTAACAATAAGAAGAATTTACCTTAACCACAAAATAAGGTTTTGATGGGCTTTAGTTCTCCAATTCACGCCTGAGATTCTTCCTTTATCTCATACGGCAAATTCCGGATTTAATAGCTGCAATACTAATAAAAAACAAACTTACTTAACATTAACTTAATAAAAATATAAATATATAATTTTCTTAATTAACTTAATTAAAATCTTAACTTACCTAATATAACCTTCGGCCAACCCTAAAGCTCTAAACCCTAATAAAAAACAAGCTTACTTAACATTAACTTAATAAAAATATAAATATATAATTTTCTTAATTAACTTAATTAAAATCTTAACTTACCTAATATAACCTTCGGCCAACCCTAAAGCTCGAATGAGCTTTGTCCCCCACGCACGTCATCTTCTTCTCCTTCGCAAGGCTTGACAACCCTAACACACTCAAAGCTCGCTTCCGGTCTTCTTCTTCCTCTTATCGCAAGCACTGCGCCTCTTCTTCCTCTTCGGCTACGATCTCGGCGCAACTCAACAGAGCAACACACGATCTTTCCTTTCTTCCTTGTTGTTCTAATTGGTTCTCCCTTTCCCCTTCCTCTTTCTCCTTCTTTGATTAGAGCACAGGCTTCTTGTTTTTTTTTCTCTTCGATGTGGCTTGTTCTAGATTGAGTAAGGCACGCTTCTTCCCTCTCCTTTAATATGTTGCTAAGGCGTCGCTTCCTTCTCAGGCTGGGTTTCAAGTTTGAAACAGGTAAGCACGATTCCTTTAGCTTCCTCACATGCACGCACGAGATTCACCCTGAATGTCAGCCTTCCCCCCTCGATAGAGCCACACACTTTATTTTAATAAATGAATTTTGAATAAATAAATAAATAAAAATAAAATAAAACATGTGTGTGACACACCTCCAACCATCACTCGACCATTTAGCGAACAGTGAAGGGGAAGAAATGTGAGTGAAGAGAAAAAGAGGAGAAATAAAAAGAACAAGGAAGGAGGAAAAGTTTGACTATGTCGAGGGGGGAAGGTCTATGTTCAGGGTAAACCTTGTGTGAGGAAGCTGAAGGAATCATGGGTATCTCTTACCTGTGTTGAACTTGGAAACTAGCTTGAGGAAGCGATGTCTTAGTGGTGTACAAAGTTGGGTCGCGTCGAGATTGAAGAAGAGGAAAGAAGTGTGCATTGCTCTATCGAGATCGAGCTGCATTGAAGAAAAAAAAAGGAAGAAGCACGTGCCCTAATCAAAGAAGAGGAAGAAGAAAGGGAGAACCAACCAAAACAATAAGGAAGAAAGGAAAGATTTTGTTTTGCTCTGTTGGGTTGGTCCGAGATTGCCGTCGAAGTGGAAGAAGACCCAGAAGCGAGCTATGTGTGTGTTAGGGCTATCAAGCCATGCGAAAGAGAAGGTGATGACGCATGTGTGGGGGATTAAGAAAATTATATATTTATATTTTTATTAAATTAATGTTAAGTTTGATTTTTATCAGAATTAGTGCTATTAAATCGTGAATTTAGGGAGCATCGTGATGCAAAATACTTGTACGAGAGAAGAGGAAGAATCGCAGGCGTGAAGTGGAGAACTGAAGCACATTGAAATCCTTTTTTGCGAGTTAAGGTAAACTTTTGTATTAGATATGTTATTATAATTTTTATAAACATTAAATTATATTTATATTTATTATGTTAATATGAAATTAGGTTAATTGAGGTCTAAAATACTAACAAGGAGGTGTGTAGGATTAAGCTAATAAAGATGTTTTCTACTAATTGAGGTGAGTAATTATATTTCTAAATTTCTGTAGTTATTTTTATTTCAAATTATGGGAGGTAACCCATATATATCTATTTACATATATATCTAAATGTCTTACTATTTTGTTTAATAAGTATTTTATATATTAAGAAATGATAATGTTTTTGAATCTTACATAAATTTATATATCATAAATTAAAAAAAATATTGGTATTGGAAGAAAATTTGGAATTAAATTGAACCAAAAAAAGAAGCGACGCAACATTGGCCTCTGGCGTCGACGACGCCCTACTGCACAAGCCATGGCGCCGACAGCGCCATCGGGAGCGTCGACTGCATCCCAAGCAGTTCCTGCGGTTCAGGATGAATCTGGCGGACTTTGGCGGGATTGCACTCCGAAATAACAGCATAGAGGTGTTTTTAAAGGCCTGAAAACTGCCTTGGACGACCAGAAACTTCCAAATTTTGAAATATATGGTTGTCAATTCTAGAAATAATTGAAGGTATATAGTTTTCAATAGAAGAAAGTTTATCAGTTTTGACGCGCTGAGGTTATACGACAAAGTCATCACGAAAAAGAGACTTATCAAGGAAAGAGGCTTTGTCAATCATGGATTGAGTAATCCAAGTTCACAGATTGAAAAAATCATAGTACAGAGACGTTGAGAAGTTCTATGTTACATTACCGCTGCAGTTGTTGTACTAGTAGTAAATAAATTCTATGCTAACTTACATGGAATTACCCAAGGAGTCGTCTTTGTTTGAGATAAGGCTCTACCATTTACTCTGCCTCGAATTAATGATTTGTATATGATAAAAAGCGTGTCAATCTGTCATTATACAAATTTTATCCCAACGAGAGATATGATGCAAGATGTATACCAATTTCTGACGGATGAAAATGATAATTGAGAAATCAGATATGAGAGATACGTTAGTTACTCTGCTTCACTGCTTAATCAAATATCTTTATCTCTGCAAAATTACTCCCTACCATGAAAATTAGTAGAGTTACAAAAGAAAGTGTAATTTTAAATTATTGCATTCAAATGGAAAAGCTCATTAATGTGGGATCAATTATTTTTAAATCTATTATGAGTATTATTATGAATGAGCTTATATATGGACTGAGACGTCCTTCTACAATTTTTTTACTTTGCAGTCTATCTCAAGTGTCATATGAAAGTTGGGAAAAAATATTATTATTTTGGGAGCCCATAATTTCTATTGATGAAAACTATATTGGGAATGGAAATAAAGCATTGGATATTATATTGGATCATTCATCACATGCTTCAACATCATTAATGCCCTTATACAGTTGGAAGTTCAATAGCTTTAGAGAAGAAAATGAAGAAAATCAAAAGGGAACTTCAGAGTATTAAGAATGCAATAGGAAATCTTAACTACTTTTTTGATCACTTAGATTGGAGGATGTTAGATTGGAGGATGAATGAGAACGAATGAGAACTTTGATCATACTAGAATAATTGAAGTAAGTTTGATGCAGATGTTCAAGAAAAATGGATGGATCGATGAAAATTCGTCTGATCAATTCCCATACTGACCTTTCTACAATTTGTTCGTCCATTACTAGTTTATGAGAGATATTAGAGGAGGAGAAAGTACAGAAGATGAAGCAGAGTAATTGAAGAAGTTAGACTCTCTACTATTTTATATTAATTATGTTTTTAATGTGATTGTGTTCGATTTACTTTGTTTTAGAACTTTTATAACTTTAATTGTGTGTATAGTTTTATATCAGCGTTCTAGTGTTGTGGCTTGATTTCGACGCTGAATTATAATTTAGTTTTCTTTATGTATGTGTGAGTGTAATTAAAAATGTGTGTTTGTAAAAATTTGAATTTTTATATATAAAAGTTAGTTTTGTGTTGTTTGTGAAAATGCTTGTTTGTGAATTATTTTAGGATGAATATTAGTGTTTAAAAAGACTAAGTAGATTTTGGAGTGAATTGAAAGAAAATTGAAATTGTGAAAATTGAAAAAATGAAATTTTTGGCACCGGCGCCAGCATGGGTGCCGACATCGCCATCGACCCGAAAGTTCCTAGACCCTTTAAAATTTCGCGATTTGCACTGTAAAAACACCATTTTTACCCTTTCGGTTACCTACAACCTCCGATTTGTGCACCTAAGGCTTACTAATGCTTGGATTTGAAATTTTTATTCGGTACGTGCACCGCATGAACCCCTACATGCGGTACCGAATAAAAATTCGCCACGTGAAATTCGATTCCACGTGGCTTTTCACCTTAAAAATATGTGTTTTTTACGCCCGACAGCCCGAATCCCGCCCAAAAAAGCACTTTTTTGTCCTTTTCGATTCCCGCTAATTGAAAAAAGTGGCATTTTGTCTGCTTTAGGGTATAGGGATTCGGTATATTCTCATTTTTTCCCTCATGTTCGCTAGAGTTGGTTGGATGGAAATAATTTTTGACGAAGAAATGTTGATGGAATCTCAAAATACTCCTGAGAATCATAACAATGAGATGAAATCTCAGAATATTTTTGAGAATAATGAGATTGAACAGAGTTTAGATGCAGCAGAAGGACATCGACAGGTACGTTGAGGTCTTGTTTAAATGCAGTTCTAGGTTTTAAAGAGTAATTTATTGCTAATGAAGTTTGCTCTATTTTTAGATGAGTTTTAACGCTAAGTTTCTAAGTGGTGGGATGTGATGTTATTTAGGAAATATAATGGTGATACACTGGTTGTTATTGTATTTGCTCTCCATTTCTTATTGTTCATTAGAATATTAGTTGGGGTTTGATATTATTTTGGTACTATCTGGTATCATAATGTAAAGTGAATGTCTTGAGGATTTAGTGTTATTTCTGGTTGTTATTGTATTTGCTTTTGTGGTATCATAATGTAAAGTGAATGTCTTGAGGATTTAGTGTTATTTTGGTAGTAATTATTTTGGTACTATCTGGTATCATAATGTAAAGTGAATGTCTTGAGGATTTAGTGTTATTTTGGTAGTATCACATTGTTATTTTTGTGGTATCATAATGTAAAGTGAATGTCTTGAGGATTTGGTGTTATTTTGGTATATCACAGTGTTATTTTGGTGGTATCATAATATAAAGTGAATGTCTTGAGGATTTGGTGTTATTTTGGTAGTATCACAATGTTATTTTGGTAGTATAACAATGTAACGTTTCTTTCATGTGGATTTGATGTTACTTAGGTATAATCACGGTGATACACTAGTTGTTTTTGCAGTTGTTTTCTATTTCTGGTTGTTCGGTATAATATAAGTTGTGGTTTGATGTTATTTTGGTAGTATCACATTGTTATTTTGGTAGTATCATAATGTAACGTTACTATCGTGGGAATTTGGTGTTATTTTTGTAGTATCACAGTGTTATTCATGTGACAGTATCACAATGTAACATTACGGATGCGAGATTTGGTGTTATTGTGGTAGTATCGCAGTGTTATTAAGGTAATGTTGGATCTGCTGAATTGATTTTATTTTAGGAGGTTAGTAACATAGCTTAACGACATTTAATAGTATTATTATGGTATAATTATCTTGTTATTTATGTATTGTAGCATTGTATTTATGAAGTTTAAATCTGCAGTCACCCGAGACAGAGAAATTTCTTAATGCAGTTGTCCACAACAAGAATGAAGCATATGAACAGTATTGTTTTTATGCGCACCATATTAGATTTACTGTGCGAAAGGAACACAGTGGTTTCTGGCCGAATTCAAAGAAACTGAAGACAAAGGACTTTGTTTGTGGTAAGACTGATTTCAAGAAAGAGTTGAAGGACATTATCACTGTGAGGTTCAAAAGAGCGGACACAAGGACTGGTTGTCCAACAATGATCCGATACTTCGTTGATTTAGATGGCAACTGGTCGGTAAAGAAATTCATAGAAAGTCACAACCATTCGTTGGCGGAGGACGGTGACAAACATCTACTGCGTTCCAGCAGAAAGATGTGTGATATCAGTGCTGATATCCTCAGAACAATTACAAAATCAGGGATTAGAACCAGTGATGCATTCATATTCATCGCAAATGAGGTTGGAGGAGTGAAGAATCTTGATTGCACAAAGAGGGATGCATATAATTTCATACAAAGAGAGAGAAGAGTTCAAATTGAATTAGGGGATATTAATTCTCTCATACAATTGTTCACTACCCGACAAGCAGATGATCCAATGTTTGCGTGGTACTTCCAAATTGATGAGGCAGGATGTTTGGTGAATTTTTTATGGTGCGACAGGATGTCCATGATTGATTACGACTGTTTTGGGGATGTAATAATATTTGATACAAGTTATAGACTGAATAAATACAATTTATGTTGTGCTCTGATTATCAGTGTGAATCACCACTGACAGAATATTCTATGTGGTGTTGGTTTTTTGTCAGATGAAACAATTGAATCATTCAAGTGGTTATTCAAAGTTTTTATCCGTATAATGGATAACAAGCATCCGATAACAATATTCACTGACCAGGACCAAGCAATTTCTAAAGCCATTGAAGAGTGTCTTCCACAAACCAGACATAGATTATGTCAATGACACATCTACAAGAAGTTATCTTCAAAAGTCCATTGTGGCGTGGGTAGCAAGAGAGTGAATGATTTTTTTTATAAATGTTTGAGCAAATGTGACTCTGAAGAGGAGTTTGAAGAAACTTGGGGTGAAATGATCGAGAAAAGAAAACTACACGAGAATGTTTGGTTGGATGAATTGTATAATATCAGACATAAGTGGTCAACCGCCTTCAACAAAGTAATTTTTGGAATGGGGATCCTATCAACGCAAAGAAGTGAGTCCACGAATAAGATTTGTCATGATGTCTCCAAGGCAATAAGCACCCTGACCGAATGTTTTTTGGGTCTTGAAAATGATCTCAAGGATTGGAGAAGAAATGAAAAGGATGAATAATTTAAATGCCAGCAGTCTGCAATTTCTCCCACCGTTAAAAGCAGTCCAGTGTTGAGACAGGTATCTACACTTTACACTAGGAAGTTATACTCAATCTTTGAAGCACAGTTTCTACATGGCTTGTGTGGGCTTGCTGTGGAGTGCTGCAGTACTACGGATTCAGAATTTTATATCCGAACTCTCGATAATAAGGACAGAGCCAGACCCTGGATTGTTAAAGTGGACAGCTGTAATTCTGATATTACGTGTAGTTGTAAAAAATTTGAAATGATGAGTTTATTATGTGCTCACGCTCTAAGGGTTCTGCAGCAAAAAAATATTACAAAAATCCCTGATAAATATATTTTACTTCGGTGGACTATTAATGCGAAAAGGGACATATATAACAGTTATGGTTATGCAAATCGCAGAGTTTCAAAAATGTTGCCAAATTCTGCAAGTGGACTCATCTATCTCAACCACATTCATAAATTTGCATACCAGATCGGTACCATATCACGAGACAATGAACTTGCAGAGAAGCTAGTGTTGGAGGGATTTAACAAAATTAAAATCGATGTCGAAGCCGCTATGAGTGGACGAGACCATCCTGAAAAGTCAAAATCGATCAAAATCGAAGAAGAAGAAGACACCCAATAAAGAGCGAAATGTGAATGATCCCATGAAGATGCGGCCAAAATGAATATCTAATGCAAAGCTAAAAGGGTACTGGGAAAAAATAAGAGATGCAAAAGTAAATGTTACATAAAGTATCAAGTTCTGTATTTTTTTGTATATAAAAGATGACTCACTAACAGGTAATATTATATACAGGAAAGCAGAAAGATAATGTTTCAAGCTATGATAACATTCCAGAATGCTATCCAGATTTATTTTCAATGACGGATCACTTTACTCAGGTTGCAGAATCGATCCTTCTGAAATTTTGTCTGCTCGATTTAGACTTCTTTCCTGATATTTACTCATTAATATTATCAATGTACATGAATTTTCTCAAACAGAACAACTGGAGGCATACACGAGCTTACTGATTGGCATAAATGATAATTTAAAATTGTTGTATTATTGCTATTTAAGTTGTAACAGACATTTGTTGTACTGTGTTTTTATTTACGAGTTATTATGATGGCATATTCCTATAATACAGATCACGTTCTACAATTTATATGAACCAGTAGTTGTGAGACAGAATAATAAAACCCGAACAACACCGTAAAAATATCAAAATACAACCGCCGCGGTTTCCTTAAGACAGGTTTATTTCTGTCGATCTGCCTGGTTTCATTAGAATCTTTGGCGGCATATTCCAATAAAACCAGTAGTCGTGAGACACGGCAGAATAATAAAACCCGAGCAACACCGTAAAAGTACCAAAATACAACCACCGCGGTTTCCTTAAGACAGGTTTATTTCTGTCGATCCGCCTGGTTTCATTGGAATTTTTGGCGGCATATTCCAATAAAATCAGCAGTCGTGAGACACGGCAGAATAATAAAACCTGAACAACACCGTAAAAATACCAAAATACAACCGCCGCGGTTTCCTTAAGACAGATTTATTTCTGTCGATCCACCTGGTTTCATTGGAATCTTTGGCGGCATATTCCAATAAAACCAGCAGTCGTGAGACACGACAAATAATAAACCCGAACAACACCGTAAAAATACCAAAATACAACCGCCGCGGTTTCCTTAAGACAGATTTATTTCTGTCGATCCACCTGGTTTCATTGGAATCTTTGGCGGCATTGAAATCTTTGGCGGCATATTCCAATAAAAACATCAGTCGTGAGACACGGCAGTTTCCTTAAGACAGATTTATTTCTGCCGATCCGCCTGGTTTCATTGGAATCTTTGGCGGCATATTCCAATAAAAACAGCAGTCGTGAGACACGACAGACAGGCATATTCCAATAAAAACAGCAGTCGTGAGACACGACAGAATAATAAAACCCGAACAATACCGTAAAAATACCAAAATACAGTCGCCACGGTTTCCTTAAGACAGGTTTATTTCTGTCGATCCGCCTGGTTTCATTGGAATCTTTGGCGACATATTCCAATAAAACCAGCAGTCGTGAGACACGGCAGAATAATAAAACCCGAACAACACCGTAACAATACCAAAATACAATCGCCGCGGTTTCCTTAAGACAGATTTATTTCTGCCGATCCGTCTGGTTTCATTGGAATTTTTGGCGGCATATTCCGATAAAATCAGCAGTCGTGAGACACGGTAGAATAATAAAACCCGAATAACACCGTAAAAATACTAAAATACAACCGTCGCGGTTTCCTTAAGGCAAGTTTATTTCTGCGGATCATCGTACGCTTTAAACGAATACAATTTGAACACGACCGTGACGAAACCATAATACAACCACCGCTCGTCAAAAACGACAGGAAAATAAAACCTGAACAACACCATAAAAATACAACCACCGCGGCATATTCCAATAAAACGTGAAGACGACCGTGAAGATACCAAAATACAATCGTACAGATACTCCACAAAATAAAAAATCTTTGAATACTGCAAAGTTAAAACCACAATATATTACAATAAAATGAATATTGCAGAGGTAAAACCACACTGCATCGATATATATTGAACTATCTCCATGAAGAATTAGGGCTAATGCATCATCTAGTCATTCCCAATCCATCCATTGCAGAGTACATCATCCATCATACCCAGATCAATATATATTGAACTATCTCTTAAGTGGACAATAAAGTCATTCCTGAAGGGTAAAAATAATACATATATAACATCACATTAATAAACTTGTGATGGAACGACCTATTGGTTACAACTTACTTTACAGGGTATTGTGACAAGCACTGATCAATACATGTTTGCATTTCTACAGAGATCAATGCTCGCCCCGGGAAATCAACGTGTCTCTCGGTCACTGAGGACTACACATAAACAAAGCTATCAACAAAATCAATTGAAATAAACTACATATAAGAAATTGATCCAAATTAGGTAAGAAATACCAATGTTGCAGATACGTCCACTACATGAGCAGAGGAAGGTACATATACTACTAACTGCAGAGATATTTCAGGTATTGGAGAGGTGACAACAATATTAGACAGTTCGGGGGTGGCAGCAGTAACAGCAACTGGCTGATCTGAGGTTGCAGTATCAAGTATTTGCTCGACAATCTCTGAAATTTGTACATGCGTTTTCTCTAGAGAGCCAGTACTGTCCTCATCAGTCTTTGTTTCATCGGCAGATAAAATCTTTTCAGCACCTCTGCTGTTTTCCTCCGCTTATATTCAAAGGGTGTGAAAGGGGAGCTCACAACCTTCTTCCTACGACTGCGTCGGTCCTTCACCCTATGCAATAAACTTGTAAACAATTGGGTGGGAGGCTGGGCAGGTTCCTCAGCATCGTATGGTATTCCAGCAGGAGCAGAGGGGGGCTGGGAAGATTCCTCATCAACACAAGTAGTTATAACAGTAGGGGAGGGAGGCTGGGGAGATTGCTCTTCAGCATGTTGGATTCCAGCAGATACAAGAGGGGAGGGAGGCTGGGTAGATTGCTCTTCAGCATCTGTGACTACAACAGGAGGGGATGGGGATGGGGGAAATTCCTCGTCAGCTTGTGGGATTATAACAGGAGATGAGGGGGGCTGGGCATATGCTTCTTCTTCTAGTTCTATTCTAACATCAGCACTGTCATTTTCATGTTTTTCCATTTTATTATGTAATTTCAACATCTGGTCTTGCAGACCCGAAACTCCAACAGTAATTGTATTTAGAGTCCCTCGGAACTCCCTGAACCATTTCTCCTGTCTTTTGATAAGATCAATCAGAGATTCCAGGTTCTTGTTCATTACATTGAAAATTGGTATTGGGGCTCTTTCCCCTTCAACAACGGGCCCCATATTAAATGCTACAGGAGGTTCTGCTCTAATCTCAGTCTGACGAATTTCAGAAACATCAGAAAGTCCCTCATCTGGATTGGCCAGGAAATTTTGTCCTCTTGTAGGTCCAAGAATTTATCATTAACCTGCAAGACATTTCAGGTAACAGAAACCTTAATTACTATTCTAAAAATAAGTTATTGAACAACAACGTAAATGACTTGTCTGTTCACTGGTCAGCCTCTTAAAGGCCACATCTATTTGCGAGGAGTTCATGCTAACAGTTGTTGGCCATCTCAACATCCTCGGTCTGGCATCAGCATTGGCAGGCGTTACCACAGAAGTATGCTAAAAAAACCAGAGCTGCATAAAAGATAGACAATATTGAACATAAAAGATTATTAATAAACATTAACCATGTTCAGGTTCTACAATATGCTGACCGTAAGCAAATAAAGAAACCCATTTATGTATCCAATTGGCTTGTTCCTCAATAATTTGATGGCTACTTAATTGATTTGTTCTATAAGAAAATCACAGAGTGCAACAGGCCAATTAAATGAGACAAATGTCTCTATGTTCTCCCCAAAGTTGTTAACTCCTTCGAGAACACTAAAATTGCTCGAGCAAAAGAATAGATTAGATAACAAAAATTTTATAAACAATTTAGCAAACGGGGTAGAAGACCCCCTCTTGCGAAGTCCAAGAGATTGTTCCTCATCTGCTGGGCATCCACGCCACAGGACGGACGTTTGCTCCACTTTAGCACTGCACCTCTGTTTGGCATGCCAATTAGCAGGGCAACTTCATCGGGCAACAGCCGCAACTCCTTCCCTCCAATTTTGAAAACCATTTTATCTTGCTGCCAACATTGCAAGATCTGTAGTGTCAAAACTTTCTCTTGCGGATATTGAGGGAGATCGAAAAATTGTACAACATTCTTTGCTCTTAGCTCGTTTTTGGTATCCTCAGATATTGAATGTCTCACTTTATCCAGGGCATCTCTGACCACAGATGGTCGACATCTACAGCTCATTGAACGTGGGTTAACAAACCTATAAAAAATAAGACAATTCAACAAATATCAGATGTTTTGCTGCTGTTGTTTATCGTTGTGTTATTATGATATTATTGTGTTAATATTTCGATGACATTATTCTTGTAGTACTATGGTGCTTTTAAGGTAATATTGTGGTTATATCTCGGTGATATTATTAACGTACGACTGCGGTTTCCAGTGTAGTTATATTATTGTGTTATTATGATATTATTGTCTTAATATTTTGATGGTATTATTCTTGTAATACTATGGTAATTTTACGGTAATATTAGGGTTTTATTTGACTTAATGACATTATTAGGGTTTTATTTGACTTTATTATTTAGTATAAGCCAAGTTTTGTATACGAAAACAACATTTTTTTTAAAAGAACTGCATTTTATCACCGCAATAATCACTATTAACTAGAAGAACCATAGTATTAGAAGATGAAAAAACAAGCAAGAAATCCTAATGAACCCTATGCAATAAATAACTGCATTTTATCACAGTATTGTTTAGAAATGCATTTCGAAGAACTGTATTTAGAAGAAAAAAAAACAACCAAAAAAACAAAATATACCTTGCAGAACCCTCTTCAGCAACCTTCTTCTTACGATCACTGGTTTTTTTCTTCGGCTGCATTCTTGAAGGCTCATCTTCGGTTTCCATTGGCAATGGCTCCTCGGCTTCGACTGTCGTCGGGTTCTCTTCGATTTCCATCTCAGAAGGCTCGGCTTCCATCTTGATCAACTGTACTCTAGTGGTGAACTGAGGAATGTATTTCGACCGGCGAACGAACGAAGACTCGAAACCCTAAACAAATGGCGAATGACAAAAGTGGTTGTGCGTCTATCGGTTTTGCTCCGGAGTTCTTTTTCAATAGACGTTTTGTATTCTGTTCTTTCAATTAATTAGGTATCTATCGGGCGGGAGTACAGTCTGGTCCCACGTGATATAAAATTAATAAAATTTCAAAGAACCCTCAAATGTTACCATAATACAACCATACTGATACTCCACTAAATTAAAATATAATAAAACAACATTAAAACCACGGTAACACTGCAGGGCACAAAAAAATTTACGTCGGAAGTAATCACATTAATACCACCATAATAAGACTCGAATAATACCACAATACAACCATAATAATACATCACCTCGATGTTGATAAACAAATAAGTTAATAATACGCCAATCACTCCGCAATAAAGCAATATACTACATAACAAATAATAGATGAATAATACTCGAATAAATCACTAATAATACCATAATATTACAATATGTCGAATAAGCACAACGATACATATAACAATAACCACAGTTTAATACATAGTATGCGACAAAGGGAGGGTCAGGCCGTTGGCATGTAGTTTTTATTCTTGATTGATAGGCAGTCCAAAAATCATTCCAATCTATGGTCAAAGGTTGATTGAGAGGAAGTTTCAGGTTGTTCGCACATCTAAAATTGACCGAGTTATATAATCTTATGACAATGGTGATGATGTGATCTGTATCAAGTAATTCGTAATAGGTTAGCTAAAATGTGGAAACAATAAAATGTTATTGCAAGTTATGTTGTTCTGCACTTCTTAAATCTCATGTGACTGGTGTTCCAACTGGTTCACCTGACGGAACACCATTCACATCAGACTTGAGAAGTTCAGAACATCAAAACTGACAATTACATTTTCTTCTGTTCCCACAATTTAGCAAACCCATTACGACTTACTTGATACAAATCACATCTTCAGCGTTGACATCAGATTATATAACTTTATCAACTTTAGATGTGCGAACCGCCTAAAACTTTCTCTCAATCAACCTTTGATCATTCATTCGACTGATTTTTCTACTGTTTATCGATCAAGATTATATGAATCACAAAATAATTTCATCTCATTGCCTCCGAGAAATCATGAAACTCTCCATCAACATATTTCCATCTCAACGAACAGTACTTGGCTTGCTCGCCCATCTTTCTCCTTTCTTGCATTGAATGATTTAAATTATAGAAAAACAAATAAGCCAATAGTAAGATAAGTGCGTCTACTAAAACAACAAAGACAATAACACCATAATCACACGATAATAAACCCATAAAGCCGCAACAATAAAACTCTCTTAGACGGTACAATATCACAATAATAAAATCATAATAATACCACAATAACCCAACAATAATACCAACATCAATCTTTAATAAAAATAACACGAGAATACCACAATGCTAACAGTTAACACTATAAACCATTATATAAACCATTACCCCATAATAGCACCAATAGGAAGGATAATGACACTATAATCACGCGATAATAAAACTCTCTTCAATAGTACAATAACACAACAATAAAACCATAACAATACCGCAATAACTCCATAATAACACCAACATCCTTCGTTAAAAAAATAACACAGGAATACTGCAGAGATAATACCACAAAGACAATAACACCATAATAACACAACGATAAAATCATAAAACCGCAGCAAAAAAGTCTCTTCAACAGTACAACAGCACAACACAACAATAAAATCATAATAATATCACAATAACCCCACAATAACACCAACATTTCTTATTAACAAAAATTACACGAGAATACTGCCAAGATCTGGATTGTTAAACACAAGCACAGAAACAAATTCGAATAAAATGAAAACCACTAAAGTAACTCTGATAAACCCATAGAAACAAATTGGTAAACACAATCAATAATATGTCAGACCTATACCTCAGATAATAAATTAACCTCTGATAAACCCAGAAGAATGCAATAAAAATTCCAAATCAAAAAATAAAACTTATTAAACCTACAATATACCTAAGATCTGGATTGCAAAAACTCGCACAGATCAACAAACTACATAATGGAAAAGCAGAGAGGATTTGTACAGATCCTGTACAAGAAGCTAAACTCGCACAAATCTGGAAGTGGTTGTCTTTCTCGTCGTCGGCAGAGCAGTCCTTTTCGGCAGCTCCAAACCCTAAAGTGCGAAATTAAATTGGGGTATAACCGGGAAAGGGCCTTATGCATTGAATTTTTGTCAAAAAGGAGTATCGGGTCGGGCATAAAAAAACATATTTTTAAGGTGAAAAGCCACGTGGAATCGAATTCCACGTGGCGAATTTTTATTCGGTACCGCATGTAGGGGTTCATTCGGTGCACGTCCTGAATAAAAATTCTTGGATTTGAGGCGATTCGAAGGCAAAAGAAATTCAGATTTCATCTTCTATCGGTAAGAGCTACACTTTGAAATCAAAATTTTTTATTTTCACCAAGGATTTATCTTACATTGCCGATATCCGAAATTTTGAAATTTTTTAGAAGATTTTGAGAAAATCCTTTGGTGAAGAACTCTTACTTAGTTGATTTAAGTTTAACACGTTCCACATTGAGATTTTTAGAATTTTGGGAATTTATTTGGATTTTCAAATTTTTCTTAGATTTTCATGGCACCGAGAATGAGCAAGGGAGAGAGGAAAGTGGATTTTGATGATCAAAAGTTTGTCAACTACAAGGCTAACATTTGTTTCAATAGTCTACTTGCAACAAAGAAAGTAAATCCGGATCGAGCATTTAAAAATCCGGGTGGAGAAGTCGAAAATTATTCGTTGCTCGGCAATGGGAGAATTTTTGTTACTCTACTGCCGATGTTATTATTGGTATATTGATGGAGTTCTATGTCAACTTTAAGGAAACTTCTGAGGACTACGTTTTTGTTCGTGGAAAAATGATGGAATTTACTCCAAGAAGAATTAATGAATTTTATCAGTTGGGGGACGTAGGAGTTTTATCAGTTGGGGGACGTATATAGCTGTCAGTACAAATCATTTTCTGCTACAAATGAGACCTTAAATAAAATTATTTCTTTTCTTACTGCGGGAAGATGAGCTTGGAAGGTGAAGAATAATGTTAAGGTAAACTTCCATCTTTCTATGTTAAATGCAGTATCTAAGACCTGACACTACTTTATATATGCTAGAATGATACCAACAAATCATCATAGCGGGTTACAAAGGATCATCTTGAACTTCTGTATCTAGTAGATGAGAAGGATAGATGTAGGCTCTATTATTTATAGAAACACTCGTTCTATTGCTTTGGGTGAGACCACTGGTGGATTAGCACACCCTGCCCTGATCTTCACACTATGTGAACAGACAAGAATTGATTTTGGAATGAATGAGGAGAGGATTGAACCTCTAAAACCTATTGGGCCTGCAAATATTAAAACTTATGAATCTCATGTTGAATGGAGATTTGGAAGTTGGAGTAGGGATATTCCTTCTACTTCTAGTACCCCTACTCTACAGGGACTTATGGAGCAATTGATGATCCAACAGATAGATATCTTTAGGATGGAAAGCATAATGGAAAATATGGAGGCAAGAAATGCACATAATGATGATTTGACAAGACATAAGTTTGAGTATGATGTTGCTTGTGATGATGCGATGGTTAGATACATGAGGGGTGACCACTCAGTTCAGTTTCCTAGTCACTCTGTCTTTAGTTTGATCTTTACCCCGTATCAGCAGTAAAACTTAGATGCAGAAGAAGAAGAAGATGATGATGACTGGTGATATTTTAGTTTGATCTTTTGTTTAGTTTATAGTTGGTTGTAGTTTATAGTTGGTGTTTATAGTTGGTTGTACTTTATTATTGTTATTGTTTGTTTTTAGAGTGTGATACTTTTGCTTTATTTTATATGTAATGTTGTATTGTAAACAGTAGGATTGTAAAACTATTTTTACATTGGAAATTATTTTAGTACGGTTGTTACTTTTTAGTACTTTGTTGAATGTATTTTTTAGTTAATTTTTTCTCTACAAATTTTTATATGTATTATGTGTTATTTAATGTTTTAAGTCTTGTAGCTTTTCATATTAACACCTGCAATATTTCAAAGTTAAGTTTCAATATCATAACCTTCAACAGGTAAGTCTTTTCTTTATATAATAAATGTTTTCTTTCAACCTTTATTTTTAAAATTTTTCCTTTAAGTTTGGGGGGAAAGAAAAATTCTTTTTTTTAAAAAAGAAACTTAATTGTATTTGTCTCAATTAGCTATATTTTCAAAATTTTTAAATTTAACATGATATTTGGTATTAGAGGGTGACTTTAGATAACTGTGACTTTAGATAACTATATGACTTTAGATAACTATATTTATATTTTTAAATATATAGTAAACTTAAAACAACAACAACAACAGCAACAAAACCTTAATCCCACTACGTGGGGTCGGCTACATGAATACTTTTCTCCATTGTGCCCTATTTAGTGTCATATTTTCATTTAATTCAAATAGATTAAGATCATTTTTTATACAATATGCCCAAGTATTTTTAGGTCTACCTCTGTCTTTTTAACATAAGTCGAATCTAAAACATCTACCCTCCTAACAAGATCATCAGATGGTCGACATTTGATGTGACCCAACTATCTAAGACTACTCTCTCTAATCTTGTTCGTCACCGGAGCTACAAACCCTATCACTCATTCCGCATTTTGTCTCTAAGTGTAAAGCCACTCATCCACCTAATCATTCTCATCTCGGCAACACTTAACTTATTATTATGCTTCTCTTTTAAAGTCCAACATTCAGCGCCATAGAGCTGATCCATGCAATGCTTATACAATTTCTTACACATATCTCTCAACATTTCTCCAGAAAAGATAGAAATCTACGTCTCTTCACACACACCCCTTTGAAGGGCATGCCAAATGTCAAACTCTCCTCTATCTCCCCCTTAAACTCTTCTTAATACTCACCCTTATTAAAGATGTCAGCCCCCCTTTTTAAAAAGAAACCAAACTCCTCCTCATTCCAAAAAACACATCTTCATTCCAAGAGACGCACATCTTCACTCCAAGAAACATCTCTTTATTCCAAAAGATGTGAAATGTCAAAAGGTGTCTTTCCAAATGTCTAGATTCATTACATAACTTTTTGGGGCGTACGTAAATGCCTGAAATCTTCCAGGACTTTTTGGGCCCTAAATCGCCCCTAAACTGTTTATGGTGCATAGGCGCCACTTTTTGGGCGAGACTGGCGCCTAAGGGCCACCATGTTGGCAGCACTTCCGTTTCGCCCTGTTTCAACTCCAAACTGCTTCAAGTATTATACTTATAAGATAAATATGAAAATAAACTTTGTTTAAAATGTAATTCATTCAAAAACATGTAATAAATGTAAAGGAGATTAGACATAGAAAAATATATAAAAATACGCCGTATCAGAATTTTCGTGATTGCTCGATTTGACTCTAAATTACAATATTTTTACTTCATTTTCTTCAATACTTCATCTCTTATACTTGGAACCAAAAACATGCAAAATACATTCCTTTAAAGTGAAATATCATTAAAAATGAACATAAAATATATATTAAAATTATGTAATTTTTAAGCGTGTTAGTGTTGAATTTTGTTTGGTTAAGGGTAAGATAATGGTGTAGTAATTTAATATTGTAATGGTGGGTTGATGGGTTAGTTTAAGTATTAATGGGAATTAGGTGATTCTCTGGATTCGTGAGCTATGAATTTCAGGTATGATGTGTAGGTGGCCTAAGGTTTCAAGTGGGATGTGTAATGTGTAAGTGCGCTAAGCTATAACAGATAAATATTTGAAGCATTAGATCATGGATGTATAATATATTATATCCTGGAAGAAAAATATTAACTGACGAGTTTATTGCTGATGTTGAAGAGTTCGTGCATGTGGCATTGTTGTTCTTCGTTTGCTTCTCAAAATTTAGCTTCTGATGTCGTTGTGCGAAGCACAAGAATCAAGCATACCTGACACATGACGAAGTGAAGTTGGAACTATATTGTAAGGGATTTAAACCCGATTATTGGTATTTGACTTCAGATTATGAATTTGAACCATATGTTCAATACGATCATGTGGAAGCCTCATCAAGTTATGCCTCACCAACTGTTCACTATTTTGGCATATACAAGCAAATCATTGATGATGTAACCGGGGCTCATTTTGTTGAGAGTGTCTGATGATGACCAAGAACTGAATAGTGAAGCTTAACAATTTCTATGAACTATTAAATGCTGCCCAATAACCACTGTGGGAAGGATGCAACTTCGCACACAAAGTTAACGATCGCCTTGAGAATGCTGAGTATCAAATTTGATTTTAACATTCCCAAGGAATACTTTAATCAGGTAGCAGCATTATTAAAGGAGACACTCTCTTGGTAATGTAGTTCCAGGAGATTTGTACAGAACTAAAAAGTTAGTGGCGGAGTTGGAACTACTATCTGAAAAGATAGATTACTACGTCAACGACTATATGCTATATTACAGGGAGAATGCGCAAGAGACAAATTAAAAAATTTGCTGTGCTCATAGGTTCGAACTAAGGGGAAAAACAGTAAAAACCAAAAGAATATTCTTTACAAATGTCTCTTTTATTTTCCTCTCATTCCATTGCTCCAACGACTGTTTGTTTCTCTGTGTACAGTTCCCCACATGATATGACATAATACCAGATCTGTTAATACTAATATAATGACTCATCCCTCAGCTGGTGAAGCTTGAAAACACTTTGACCGCAGTTATTCGGATTTTGCAGCAAAACCACGCAACGTTAGGTCTGACTTATATGCAGATGGTTCACATCTTACAATCATGCTGCAACACCTTACAAAAATTTCCAACACAATTTTCTGTAGTGGTTGTCTAGCACTCCACCTTCATTGTATTTGTTCCAACACTCCACTTTGTTGTCGTTATTTTTCCAACCCTCCATATTTGTTGTCATCGCCATTCCAACTTTCCTGTTTGATTGTCGCCAACCCAGAAACCCCTCTAACCGCTATTTTCCATGCTGCCAGCCCACTTACCTCCGCACTGTCTTACAGGACAGCAATTACTTGCTATTTTCCTGTTGTGTCCACACCCCTATGCTTCACTTCCCTACCTTACCACCATCTTTCCAAGCCCCTAACAACCAACACTACAAACCTAGATTCATCCTAGTTGTGTGCCGTATTTATTGTTATTTCCTATTTTAGTTTATATGGTTGTAATTTCCTATTGATTCCAATAATAATATTGTTTTTCCTATTGTTATTTGGTTAAAGTTTGATGTTACTTGGTAGCAACATTAACATAATCCTAGTTTTATCCTAAGGTTGCCCAAATTTACCTGTACCTAACCCAACCTTCACACAAAAACCCAAACGTCAGCCCTATACGCACTCTTCCACTTCCCCAAACCTAAACATAACCACACCACCGAGAAGACAATTTTAGAAAATTTGATTGGGAGGAAATGACACAATGTCACTCATGAGAAACCTGCAAAGAGATATCTAAGAACTTTTTATGAAAAATATGCAGTGAAAAATTCTCGAACTGCAACAGAGACTTGTTGCCTCCGAGAAAAAAAATCTGAAAGGATCACCCGTAGCCACAATAGTGATTCGTCAGATCAAAAGGATGACGTGAATCCTTTCCACATAAGAGCAATTTTTCAGTGAAGAATTAATACCCCGAAAATTTGGCATGAATTATCAAAGAAGCCAGAATTTTGGAGTGCATGGTAACTTGTCATATTTTGACAACCACATGGATCCTGATAAGTTTGTGGAGTGGTTCCAGACAGTGGAATTTGTCTTTGAGTACCAAGACGTCCAACCAAAGAGAATGATATAGTTAACTGCCATCAACTTAAAGAAGAGTGTGTTACTGCGGTGAAAATATTTGAAGCACCTATGTCAGCGGGAATGAAAATGTAAAATTACTATCTGGTCAAAGATGAAATGAGAGATGCAGTGCAAATATCTACTAGTTTATTACAGATAGACCATGTTCTTGAGACCGCATTACTGGGTGACCGTCACATCTGCCAGCAAAGCTCAACCCAAAGATTAAGCAGCAATACACCTAATGGAGCATCAATGTCAACCCCGCCAGAGGAGAAAGTAGTTCAAAATAGAGAATAGGTGGAGCCAACTAGCATTAACAAATTTGTCCCAGCTAGAAAGCGCATCAAGTGCCACGGTTTTGGACACGATGCATCAGTTTGCACAAACAAGAGTATGATCTATTTCACGGAGCAAGGAGCAGTTGAAGAAATGTACAAAGTGATAAATGAGAAGATGAATACTTAAGAGAGGAATCTCAACATGCAATTGACTAAAAGAGACACTAGTGATTCAAACTAAGTGCAGAGAAGACTCCTAAAGATTAGCATTGGTTGTTCTAGAAGATAGTGAACCTGATGAGTTGATACCCTAAAAGGGACATCCCTTATGGAAGGAAATGCCAAACATCATGACCGACAGTTTAGTATGGGGTGGTTGTAACTGAAAGTGAATCAGCATGTCACAGATTTCATTCCAAAATTATTTACTCCTAACGAAGTTGTTTATCAGACGAGCCCAACCAGGTACGAGGAGTGAAAGAGGCAATTTATAAATTTAATTGGGTTCCAACTCAAGTTGTGCCAAAAGAGGATGGATATTTAATCTATCAAGATATGTTTTATAATGACAACACCTGCATGATTGACTTACTGGGAAAGTACAGTAGTTCCAACAGCTTCAACGTGGCTGAACTGAAATATGAGACAATTTTTAATGGAAGCCTAGCCCAATCCTAGGAAACTACGTGGGTGTCTTTGGCAGTTCAAAATAGAACTCTGAGGGCCCTAGTGTCATTCATTTGCTTTTGTCGTGTTTAGGTGGGAGTTTTTTTGGTACCTTTGTTCGGGACAGTCGCCAGCATCTCTGGTTTCCCCTTCTAGAGTTGTATCTAAGCGTGGACTAGTGCTCCGGCGACATCTCGCTCCCGATGATGATTATTCTTTCTCCTACCCTTCTCATCCTTCCCACGTCGCTCCCATCACCCATACTTGTTGCAGCTGCACAAAACAACCTAAAGTGGTTGTTTTCCTGTAATTTTCGCACTGTTCAGTCAGTATCTTCGTTGCCCCTGTTGTCCAGCTCTCCACTTTCACTGTCGTTGTTGCTCCAGCCCTCTACCTTCTCTATCGATGCTATTCCAGCCCTTCATCTTTGCTTCCATTGCTATTCCAACCTTCCCGCTTGGTTGTCGTTGACCAAAACCCCTCTAATCACTGTTTTCTGTGCTACCAACCCGTCTACCTGCCATCCAGGACTGTGAGTATCTGATGTTTCCTTGTTGTACCCGGCCCTCTGTCCACCTCCCTATCTTACCACCATTCCAAGCCCTGAACAACCACCACCACCCTAGGTTTGCCCTAGTTGTGTGTCGTGTTCGATGTTATTTGTTATTTCTGTGCGTATGGTTGTTTCTATTTATTTCAATAATAAAATTTGTTTTTCCTATTTTTGTTTGGTTGAACTCCGATATCAGCAATCACTATCTTCAAGAGCAACGTTTACCACAATTAATCCAAAGGTTGTATTCATCATTGCCCAAATTGCAATCATCATCATTGGAGAGGTTGACGTCCAAAACTCAAGTCATTTATTGATCTAGAAGTTGTAGTCGTTGTTTCAATCATCATTACATGTTATCTTCACTCAATCCAGAAATTTTATCTCTCGATTTATGAGTTGTGAATGCTCTTAATGTCGTCGAACAATACTTCCACATTCTTAAAGGAAAGTTCAAATGACTCTTTTATTCTATCAATAAGTGATCAATTGAATTCCGGAGTTTTAAAATGCACAATTTTAATCCCAGAGTATTTAAAATTAGTCCAAATTAGTGCCTAAGTTGAATTTTATGGTTAAATTTAACATCGACCATTAACTTTGAAGGTATTTTAGGAATAAGAATTTTAAATGAAATTTATTTTTTTTTAGTAATAAATTCTTTCTGCTTTGAGTCTATATTGATTTTATTTTTTTACTTCATGGAATATAATGATTTACCTTTATTCATGAATTTAAATAATTTATTAAATATGAGGATAGAGTAATACTAAAATAAATTTTCACTTCAATTTCTTATTCATAAAATACTTTCAAAGTTAACGAGTGGTATTGTTTTTAACTATGAAATTTAACTTTGGGATTAATCTGGATCAATTTTTAATAGCGTCGGACAAAAATGAAACACTTTAAAACCCTTAGACTAAATTGGTTACTTGTTGATAGTTGGAAGATTATTTTGGGCTTTTGCTTCGTATACCTATATTGTTATTTATGTTATTATTTCCTTGCAATTTCTATAGATTTGATTTTTACTTTATTTTATTTAGTTGATTGCTAGTAATATTATGTTAAGATATTATTACTTTGAGAATGTTTGATCATGTTTATTTATGCTGCTCAATTTGTAGAACAATCATGTTATTGTATGCTAGATTTCTTCATTCATCATCTAGAAGAAATAAAAAAATTTAATTTAGGTCGAACTTCTAAAAAAGGTATGGCATGGAAATCATATGTTGTCAAATTTTTTGTATGGTAAATGCAATTTTATGTTCTATTTATATAATATTAATAACTCCCTTTTAAATTAAACTATTATATTATTTATGGACTTATGAATAAATTATTCATGTTTTTTTTTTTGGTGTTTTGCATTGTTTTTTTAATAGTTTTGCATTGTTTTTTTAATATTGTGCATGTCATACTAATAACTCTACAAAACCTTTATGCTATATTAAAAGCAAGTCAAGCTTGAGCAATTCTAGAACGTGTTCGTTTTCTACTCGTTCGATTTTTTTTGTTCAAAATGAGCTCATGTTAAAAATAACTCATAAATAACATATTCCTATTCGGTTTGATTCAAATTTATTTGTTGGAATTAGCTTGTATTTGGCTAAAATTTGAGCCAATTCGAGCTTGATTAATCGAGAAGCTCCTCATTTCGCTTATTTATCAAGCGGAGCATTCCTCGCCTTGAACACTCAAACTATCATTATCAAACTGAGAAAACTAAATATTGAAAAAGTAACAGTATCACCTCCCTGCCATGAGCTTTCGAAGCTTTTCAAATCGGTAACCTTTGTTTTTGCTTTTAAAAAGCATTTCTAATATGACAATTCTCAATGTGGGACTAATATTGATGCAGGAGTGCCTTTCTGCATTCTGTATCCGGGATCGTGAAATCTCACTTGTTTGTGGGATCGCAACAACACTAGCGATCGTAGGAATCAATTTCTACTGAGATATATGTCATTCACAACTTAGCTAGGTTTTTTTTTCTATTTATTTCCATTTTTTATTACTCAATTATTTTCTTTTTATTTATTTTTAATTAGGTTATTTTCTATTATGAGACTTTTATATATGTATTAATGTTTTGGACTTTTCAGTTTGTTGATTTTCTTAATATAAGAGATGTTTTTCTGAATATTTCTCTCCATAGTGTTGTGTTGTCTTCCTTTTGCAAGTTGTGTATTTGTATCTCGCTTAAGGATAGATGATGTAACCTCCTTGCCTCCCTACATTGTCCATTTGGAGTTTTCTCGGTTGTTTGCATTTGGAACATTTTATCATATGCCTATTGCAGGTGATGTATCTTTTTCTGCTTAGGGACAAGTGGTGGAACCTCCTTGCTCCTCAAATGTCGTTGATTCAGAGTTCTTTCCGCTATTTGTAGTTTGGACAGACACAGCCGCTGCCCAACAACATCTTTATCTCGTAATCCCCAAACACCATACTCCTCACATATTAGCCTTCCCTCGCTATTCCACAATTATTTCTCCTCAAAATTTACTCCCCAAATGCCTTCTAGAAGCTTTAGAATGGTATCATCTGGTACCAGAACCAGGAGAACCCTATTTTTTTATACATTTATCTTTTCTGACCCAAATCCTAAAATCCAAATAAAAGCTCCTTGCCCAAAACATTCCTATCATAATTCCTAGCTCTATACCCAAATTTTTTGAAAACTATTCTTCCTAACTCCACTAAATTTTGACCTTGACGACTACCACCAAAACCCTAACCATAAATTATCTTTTTTTTTTTCTATAGGAAACTTGTTTGGAAAACGAGACACTATGCCGACAAGGAAAACCCTTAATGATGTAATTAGGAACTTATTATGGAAGGAAAATCCTCCAACAACAACAGATGATTGCCACTTTTAAAATGAGACAATACGTTGATCTCAACCATAGCAACAACAATGACTCGTTAGATCGAGAGTAGGAAGTTAATCCTTTCAATCAGACAATTTCCACTGACGAATAACCATTATCTCGATGATTTGCAATGGAATATCAGAGGAGATAGCATGATATTGGAGTAATAAGTGGATTTATCAGAGTTGACAGTCGCATAAATCCAGATGAATTTATCGAGTGGCTTCAAATAATAGAGCTATTTTTTTAGTATAAGGATGTTTCTTAGGTCAAGAGTTAAATTGACAGTCATCAAGCTTTGAAAAAATGCTTCATTGTGGTGGGAAAACTTGAAGCGTATTCGACAGCAAGAAGAGAATGGTAAGTTCACCATGTAGTCCAAAATATAAAGGGAAATACAACCCAAACACCTGCTCCCATGTTACGGATAAGACATGTTCATAAAAGCTCCACAATCTGTGCTAGAGAGACTTCTGTGGAGGCTTACATAGCTGACTTTGGTCAACTCATGTTGAAATATGAGTTGGTGGAACTATAGCACACAGTGGCAATAAATCTAATGAGGACTAAGGTTTTCTACTATAAATGTGGTGTAGTTATAGCTGTATTAGTCCCTACTTAATGTACAAACTCTAGCATTGAAGGTGGAGAATCAGTAATGTCATCAGATGATCGCAACATCTTACAGGCAGAGTTTAACCTTATGATCAAGCAACAGAAGTACACAATAGAGTATCCCAGCCTGCCCCGCTAAAGAAAAATTTAGTTCAAATTAGAGACAAGGTGGATACCTCTTGCACTCCGAAATCCATCCCACTAAGGCAGTGCTTTAGGTGCCCTGAGCAAGAAGCTATGGAAAACATAGACAGTGACTCTGGAGACACTGGAGAAGCTAAAGAAGCCGAAGAGGATTATCGGCTTCTAGCCAACAAAGGTGAATTGGCAGTAATTCAAACTGAGCCCATAAGAGAGCTTCAACTAGACTAACATTAGTTGTCCTAAAAGTAGTGAGTTTCAGGTAATGGGCATTCATAAAGCGTTTGAGGATGTGGTGTCGTGAACTACTTCTTCTGTAGGCATTAAGTAGAGTATCAACAAGACCGACACACACGGTAACCTCAAATAAGAGAATTTCAAGATTTTCAAACATATAGTCTATATCTTGAGTTGCCACTACTGAAGAAGGTACAACATGTCAAAGATAATAAATTTTTTAACCTATTTCTAGAAGGTCATATGGAGTATGTTGGGTACTAAATCTCAATTTAGTTTAGCGGCGCACCCACGAATCGATGGCCATGTAGGAGTGGTGAATTGAAGCTTTGGAAATTTTCTTAGGTGTTTTGTGGGAAATAGCAACAAACAGTGAGAACTAGGTCCTTTCAAAAAAGAAAAGTTTTTTCTGACCTTGGAAAATGACGTGGCAACGTTTTATGCATTTCGCGTCTAGCAGGATCGCAGAATCTCGTGTCTGCGGGATCGCACCAACACCCTAGACTGCAAGGATCAATTTTAACTCGAGATATCTGTTGTTCACAATTTAGTTGGATTTTCACCTTTTTGGTTTATTTCCTATTCCTTCTTTTTTTATTTATTTTCAATTAAGTTATTTACTGTTATAATTTTTGTATATGTTGTATTTGGGTTTTGGATTTTTTATATTGTTAATTTTATGAATGTGAGAAACTTTCTCTAAGTTTTGCTCTCTAGAATGTTGTATCATCTTTTTGTTGCGAGGGATGTATATGTATCTTGTTTAGGGACAGGTGATGGAACCTCCTTGCCACCCGAAAGTCACCGATCCGGAGATTTCTCCATTGTTTGCAGCCATAGTGTTGTATCATTTTCCTTTTGCAAGTAATGTATCTATATCTAGCTTAGAAATAGGTGGTGGAACCTCCTCGTCGCCCGAATTTCGCCAATTTGGATTTTTTTACGTTGTTTGCAGCTAGGACAGCCACCGACAACATCAATCCTACTGTTTAATGACATCTTTATCCTCGCAATCTCTTCAAAACACCAGCCACCACATATTACTATTCCACAAACATCTCTCCACAAAATATGCTTCCCAAGTATCTTCTAGGAGTCTTAGAATCTGTTATGAACTATACCAGTTGATGTGGTATATATATAAATCAAACAGGAGAACGATCCACGAAGGGAAAAATAAAACGAGAAAAAAATCACACCATAAAAGAACACAGATTTACAGGGTTCGGCAAATTGCCTACTTTCACGGAGTTGCAGAGGATTTTACTACTTAAGGAATTTACACCAGTCGATCACCTCGACTTACAAGAGGAATCTCTCACTCTTCGTTGCTCTCTGTTCTTCTCTCTCTACACCGAGATACACCGAAGAAACTTTATACCGAGATACACCGAAGAAGACAAACTTACAAGAGAAATATACCTAATTTCTCTTCTGTCACAAGCCACCAAGAAGAAATTTAGGGAGAATAATCTTCTTCTTCTTCCTTCTTCTTTCTTCACCGCAAGGAACTACCTCTTGCACTTTCCTTCCTCTGTCCCGAGGAAACCTAAAGAAGAAACACCATGACTTTCTGTAACCACCAGATCTAAAGGAGGGCCTCTCCTTTTATCACGAAGAGAAGGAAGCGAACGGATGCTTCGCTTCGCGAAATAGAGGAGGCGGGAGCTGTTTCTGGAGAAGAGACGCGACTCTTCGCGATCGGGAGTGTTATCGGGCGCCGATTCGTGAAAGGAGGTGGGAGTGGGAGCGGGCGCAGCAGGCTGGAGCGTCGGTTCACTGGAGATCGCTATTCGTGATCGGGGGAGAGGTCTCCACCGCCTAACTGAATCGTATTAAATACTTGAATTGCGGGTCAGGCGGGAAAAATCTAGGAACATTTACATACATGCCACCCAATTCTTATGTATTTACATATCTGACTCGTAAATGCTAGGTGCGGTGCAGTGCAGTGCAACTGGACCGTAGGATAAATCTAGGGGCATTTACATGCATACCACCTATTTTTTATGTATTTACATATCCAACACCTATGTGCAGGAAACTTTATAGGGTCATTTGCATACATACCACACAACTCTTAAGTCTTTATATATGTAACACTTAAATGTAGGAAATATTTCTAGGGCATTTGCATACATACCCCTTGGAACATTTATATACATATCCCAATTCTTTTGTATTTATATATATAATACGTAAATGTTTTTTTTTTACATTAGCAGAAAACAAATCTTTGATATCATAACAAAAATAATATTATTTTAATTTTTAACATATTATTTATTTATTATTTAATTAATTCGAGCCAACATGATCCAAGCATGATTGAACAAAAGTTTGTTTGTGTTCGGCTTGTTTATAAATCGAGCTAAAAAATTTGTTTTTGTTCAGCATGTTTGCTTAATGAATGAATCAAACATGAGTTACTTAGCGAGCTGAACACTTCTTCGCAAACAATAAGCTTTTTTGGCAGCCCTATTTTGGAACATGAATGATTTTTCTTTTTATACTAAATCATTAACTTTTTTGGGTAAGAGTGTTGTAGTTCTAATTCAAACAAAATTATTTACTTTTCTTTGTGATAGTTAATATATAGATCCTTTGTGCATATTATCGAAGGTGATTTTATAGAAATTTAAAACATTTATAGTTCTGGATATAAATTCACATGGTTTATATCTATAATACAATATGTTATGATGTCCAACTCAGTTACCTGGGCGGACTGATAATGCCATAAAAAACTTCTGGAACACGCGAACCAAGAGAAGGCAGCGAGTTGGTTTGCCACTGTACCCACTCAGTAATTTGCACTCAGGAGCTTCAAAGGAGAATCAAATGAACCAGAGTACCACTGTGTTCGGCCATGGTGACATAAATAATAGTGGAGTTTTGCAGGCTCCCATTTATGTGATGCCAGAATTCGGATTCCATCCTTACAAAACTACTAATGTTCCAATATCTTATGCTACTCCTTCATTAGCCATCCATTCTACAAGCATGCTTCATCAGGGCCTTGGACCTTACACCCGCAGCTTCTTGAATCAAGGTCAGAGTCATATAAAATCAGAAGCAAGCTTGCCTGGATACCCCGGCAGCCTTCGCAGTTTTGTTCCCACATTCAAACAACTCCCAAATGAGCATTATGAATCTAAGAATTGGAACCTTGGATTTGATTATTCCTATGATCCTGACCCTGATAAACAGAACCGGATATTGTTCGGTCCTTCCATACCAGGCAGCCATGATGGCAACTTCTCTGCTTCCAGGCAGCATCCGACTGTGAAGCTGGAGCTCCCTTCACTCCAATGTCCAGAAACTAATTATAGTAACTGGACGACATGCTCAGGTACATCTCCTTATTACATCCATGTACAATCTCCTCCAAAAAATGTTACATTCCTGCCTGAATCTGCTTCCCCGAGAAGCAGCGGTCTGTTAGAAGCATTGGTTCTAGAGTCGCAGACGATGAACTGTGCGAAGAATCAGTCATCTGAGAAAAGCTCCTGTTCTTCTGCTATCACTCTCAGCGATATGATGGAGAGCACTACAGTTAACTGCACTGCAGAATGGGAAGATAGTGATCAATGGTCTCCCTTTTCCCAATCTGCTGTTTCTCTCATCAATGATGGAAACTACAACACGGTCCCAATCCTGAGCGATTCTTTCCCTGAATTTCCTCCTCAAGCTCCTTCAGGTGAGCATTAGTTAATCTTAGTTTGCAATTGAAAAAAGTGTCAAAATGTTGCACTGACTCTTTGTCGGAGTTCATTTTAGTCCCCAAGACCAAAGTATATAGAAGTGTTAATTTATTCCTCATACTCTTTTAATACGGGCTAAAATACTTCCTTGAGAGAACCATTTCAGCTCATATTGAAGGTGTCTAGAGACTAATTTGGCACGTATAAACTTTGGGCCCGTGTAAATAGTCAGGAGGGGTTTATGTTTTTACTCTTTTATCATTCATTTGTCTCAGCATGCAAATACGGTTTTTTATGTAGGTTTGGAGGCAACAAAGGCTATTGAACAGGTTTCCACCGCCGACATGCTGGACGAACAGTCGTTCCAATGGGATTTTCTGAGTTCTGATGCTTTTCTTGAATCAAACTGGATTTCGAAGGATTCCAATGGAGCGAAAGAGACCTCTGATTCTTCTCGGTGAGGAGTTGAGCACTAGTAGTATTGAAACTAATGCCTGAACATCATCAACTTCATTGATGAATAACTTCTAGAAAGTTCTAAACTTTCAGTATGTTTGGTGGTCTACAGTAATAATGCGGGATTGTATGGATTGAAACATCTAAAAAATATATATTTTTGAACATTTGAAGATCAAGTGGAGTGAGGATTCTGTTTGTATTTATATCTACTGTACATATTCTTAGTTTTGTGATTCTGCTTCATTTTCTGTGTGATTATTTTTCCTATGGTTTCTTATTTGAGACTTGATTGGAAATATCCAGATTCCTTGCCACCATTCAAGTGGAATTGAGTTATTTGCTATCGTTTAAAAATGATTGAAGATATTTCAATGCCATTTTCTGCCGTCTATATAAATACTAACTTTTTTTCAAGGATGAAAATCTATTCATATTTTACCAGGATGACTCAAAGGTACTAAATTGTTAAAAATATGAATTTTTAACATAATTGCATCAGATGAAATTGTAATATTTCGCCGTTAGAAATAAAGATGTTTGTCATTCGGGCTAAGTAACTGGTTATTATTTGTTTATATTGCTTTTATCTGAGTAACTATTAATGTTCCAGACGGTTCGCCGGCTATTTGATTATTTGGAGAAAATAATGTTATGTAGGTTTAAGGTTGGGCACACCCATAGATCTAAACATTCTTCGATTTGGGTCAAGATAAACACTGAAAAAGCCATATTCTTTACATCATGTAATAAATAAGGGAAATAAATAGCAGTTGGAATTGGAACTAGCAGAAATGTGGAGATTATACGAAACTTTCATACCATAAAATGAAAATAGAAGTTAACTAAAATTTAGGGGAGATGAGGCCATCCCCATCCCCCAACCTGTAATTATAAATCTCTCATTATTGCAGCTTATTCAAAACTATTAAACATAGATGAAGTGAAAATTTTCAATTTTATGCATAGGGAAGGAGAATATATATCAATAACATAGTATAAAAATGGGTATTATATAAGCTAATTATTCCAACTGAATAAGACTACATAAAGATTGTTCACTATTAACAAAAATATGCATTACAGAATCAAAATTAGACTGGCCTTGCAAAAAATGCGAGATCAAAAGAAAACCACTTATGGTCCCTATAATTTTTATCTTGTTCATATTGATAATCAAATATTATTTTGGCTCAAATCACCCTCAATCACACCCACAAACTTTGATGAATTGACAAAATATTATACAAACAATAAATAATAATAAACAACTCAATTCAAACCACTCTTGAATTGTGTCATCCTTCCAACACATAAGAAAAAAAAAAAAAAAAACCGAACTCACATGAATTAAATTACTGATACAAACATATCTGTCTTCCCACTCATGCGTCACAATACCTGAAAATGTCTTCACTGACTACAATCACCAAAAAAAAAAAAACAAGAAAAGAAAAAGAGAGAGAAGAGAAGGAAAAAACCATGATTGGAGAGACAGAAACAGCTGGTGTCCTAAGCAAATAGTACAATATTTATATGAATTATACTAAGGGTAGTACCCATATTATAGCAGAGATAAAACTTACTGTTCCTTCCATATTCTGCCAGTAACTCTGAGCTTCAATTCTTTCCTATCGCCGCCTGAGAAGAACAATGCCATGTTCCTTTGGATGATGAGGCCGTCGTAGCTGTCACGAACCTTCTTATGACTGTCCCTTATGCTACGCGGCACACCTTGCCAGATCATCTTCCTGCCACTTGCCCCAACCTCAAGGCTGTAGTTATAGTTCTTTGCATCGGAGTCATCCCCCATGAAACGGAGGAAAGCGATGTAGACGGGGGCCATTTGCAGCTGAAATGCCTCAAAGTGCAGGCAGAAATATTGCCCAAAACAGCTGAAAACCTATAAAAATGAAAAAAAAAAAATCAATAAGCAGCTGAATGCTGATTACAATGAATGAATTCAACTGATTTCGTCTGTGATTGTGAATGCCCTTATGGACGAAGGTGGACTAAGTGGGCTCGCAAAGGAGCAGCCACCTCGGGACTGGGTCTCCAGAGTTGAGAAGCATTGCCATTGTGCAAAATAGAGGAAAGTTGGGGTTTGCAGTAAAGTGTCGAGAGAGCTGCATAAGCCGGAAAAAAATGGGAGCTATCAAGCTAGTTGGGTACAGTGCAGTTTTGTGCCGTCCAGGTAGGTGCATGACAGGCATTGGAGTGCAACTATGTAGCTGCATCCTGTTGACAAAGGCGAAAGAGGCTTTTGCGAGTAAATGAGGGTGGCAGGTTGGGCTCACATGATATCAGTACAGGAAAACAAGGCTGGATCGGGAATTTGGAAGCAGAAAAGAAGGGAGTGGCTGGCCCAGTGGTCGCAGGTAGTAGCAGCTGTGGGAGCTGTGCGAAGGGAAGCACAAGAGGAGCCTGAACTGAGCTTGGTGTGTGACACTGGAGAGGAGTGTGCTTCATGTGCAAGGGAGCGAACTGCGAGGGCACCAGCAAATGAGGACAAAGACGACCTGGGGAGAAGCAAAATAAGGAGCGCAAAGAGCACCAGCAGGCCTCGAGCAATGAGAGATATGGGTAGAGGTGGGATACCACCTTTTTTATTTTTAACAATAATATTATTAATTTTGATAAACTATTAAAATTTATATATATTGAAATAAATTATTTGTTCACTGATTTATTTTCTCCCACATTTCCTTGTTCCGAGCAATTTCTTGAATTTTGGGCATCTCATATGCGAGACATCGACTAGCATGCAAAGACCTGACACTTATACACTATAAGTGTCTTCTCTAGATATTTTCGGCATTTCGGATGCATCGGCACAGTACATTTTTTGAGCGGAGGACATATTTCAGCGGCGGTCTTAATAATTCATGCCCAATTCGCATGATGTGCACCGGTGGATCACCATTTTCATGGGATTGTATTTAACATCAAATGAAATTTTCATGCCTAGGAGTCTAATTATAATCACAATTAGACCAATAATAAATCGTTTTAAAAATTTTCAGAATCTATTCTAAACATTAAAAATAAGTCTCCAACTTCAAGCAATTCATTTCCGACTAATTCCATGCTCTCGTTATGTGTAGGAACCATGAGTAGAAGGAAGCATAGAAATCACTATCTAGTTGTCAAAGGAAAGTCATGAAGAACAGAAAACCAGGCGGTCATTGTTTGGACATGACAAAGAATTCAACTCCAGCTATAATAAGGGCAGTTAAAAATTAAAGAGAGGAACAAAAAACGTAAAGCAACAAAAAACAGCAACAAGCAGCAACAACAGAGCATGTGAAACACACCTCCGATCAATCGTAGATTCCAAAGGGGGGCAGAGGAACAACACGTGGATCACAAGGAAACAAAGAAGTCTCCCCAAGTTAATGGTTCAAGTTACAGTAATATGTATCAAACCCAAATACAATGGGAAACAGAGGATAAAAAGGATCCACAATAGAAACAGAGGAAACAAAAGAGAAAATAAAAATCTCATAAAAACGGCAAATAATAGCAACAGCCAAGAGTCAAATATGTGCTGAAACAAGAAGCTAACAATTGGACCAAACCCATAATAGGAACTAAACTAAACCAACATAAATTTTACATAACAGAATATGTTCTCAAAGGAATCATCAACATTGGCATGTTTTACTAAAAACAAACTAGAAAATAGAAATTGTGAAAGAGAACTAAATCAATATCGATGCAGATGATTGACAAATAGACTTTCATACTAGTATCATTAAGCTTGATAAATGAAAGAAATTAGTTGTAAAGACTTTCTGCTTCTAATCAATATATTAGTGCCTAAATTTTGAGTTAATAATCTCATGGAAATCATAAATTTAGCAAAAACACAAAATGACAAGTTTCATTACCTTAATTGTGTGCTATGGTGAATGCTTAACTAAAACTAAGAAAGTTGAGATTGAACTTGACATTATTGCCTTACCAATATATTAGCCATTATAATGTTTCTAAATCCGTTTAAGTAATGATTAAACTGAAAAAAAGAGACAAGACTTCTCTATGGAAATCATAAAGGTTCATTGAATCACATGTCGAATTGTCAATAGAAACAAAATTAAGTATCACAAGAATATTTAGGATTAGAGAAGTACCGTTAGCATCCAAGTTGCATTCTCAACCTCCTGTGGATTTGATTTGACATATCTGTGGTTAAATGTACTTCCATTATGCATGTCAACTTTGTGATCATCTTTAAGATGGCCAACCAAGAAAGGAATGTCACCAACAACGGTACATTCAGATCCCGCATAAGGGCAATTATATGGCCTAAACGGACATTGTGATTCATGTTTCATCTTGCAATAATAGGGATATATACCCATACAGCCATAATTTTGGTATTTGCAGGGGAGTTCAAGAGAAGCCGCCACTTTCTCCAGAGCAAGGCATCTAATATTGCCAAGCTCATGCCTGCAAGTTGGGCAACGGTTATGCACTCTAGGCTTGCATCCAGAACATAGTGTATGGCCGTTAGAACACTGCAAAATTAAGAAATTATGGAAGGAAATATCAGATAAAGCTGTGAATACAAGATTACTGCATCTAGTGGAACAGTGAGAGTTTAAAGACAGATTCGAGCGCGCATGTGCTGCCATTTATATAAGTACAAATCTGAAATTTTTATTGATGACATTTCCTAGTTATTGAGAATACTCAGCTCTATTGTATTTTTTTTTTTCTTTACAGTTCTCTTCTCTTGCCTCTAATATAAGCACATATATACCAATGCTATAAAGAAATTTAAATAAATATATATCCATTTCCAATTTTTTCCCTTCTAACACAATTTCAAAGCCATGGTCTAGAATCTTCTTTATATGCATACTCATCAATGTCACACTTCTCAAATTTGTGATCTCCATTGGCTTGTTTTCATACTATCTTATGGCTATGACCCATCTGCCTCTATTGGCATTTTCCACATTGAGATCCACATCTCTATCTTTACAGTTCTCTTATCTTGCCTCTAATATAGGCACAAATATACCTAAGCAATGAAAAAATTTGAATAAAAATATATCCATTTCCAATTTTGTCCCTTCTAACATAATTTCAAAGGCATGGTCTAAAATCTTGTTTATACACATACTCATCAATGCCATGCAACATATTATCATCATTAACCAACCTGTATGCAATTTTGTTGACATCGAGGCAATTATCCTCCCCCCTCCTTCATGCAAGCTTTGTTTATCCCCTACAATCTACCCATAATCTCCAGCAATGACTGCACAAGTGCCATTGATCCTATTCCTAACTACATATCAACCTCTCAGTCGATGAGCTCTATCCATCCTCCATATATAAGTCTTGGTTGATACTCCTCGCTTGCACTCTTCCTTAATACCTTTGTGGATGCTCTCTATCAATACCGCTATTAAAGGATCTTATTTATCCCTTCTCTAACATGGATTTTGTTGCATACTGTCTTATTTACACCACTATCTCTTTCAGGGACCAGTCATTCTTTATATAACACACATAATCTCCAGACAAAAAAAAAACCCTCCGACTACATTATACCTGATCACTAATATTTTCACTTAAGTTTGGCATTATGTACTATATAAAACAACTGAGAAAAAAAATATATGAAAAAAATAGTCGCACTTCTTTCACAACCAGAACGGCCAATTACAATGTATTAAGAGCCGAGTGCTCAATCCAACGTGCCTGCACATGAAACTCCGACATTGCTCTTGCCTGCAAATAATCCAACGACGCTTTCACTAACTTTTCCCCTGCAACCCACACTATTTCTCATTAGTTTCCTTAGCATACTCATTTTGTTGTTGATCTGACTAGCTCTCCCTCCTTTGTACTCTCTCTTAGCACTCCTTGTCCTCTCTCGCAACCTATGGGCAGCATGACTCTCTGTGACCAATTGCGACAGGAAGCGGGAAAGACTACTGCTTTGGACCAGTTCATATGGGAAATAGAGGGGCCAACAAGCGCTTAGGGCTAGGATTGCAGCCCAATAGGAGTGGGGTCCTCCCCTAGTTATCTATCATAAAATATATGTTGTGTTTCTCGGGCAATTCCGTCAAGTCTCCAAGCCTTCCCTTCTAGAGTTATATCCAAAGATGAGTGGTGCTCCGACCGTATCTCATTTTAAGATAGTTATTATCTTCGACTACACCTACCGCCGCAACCTTCCATCTACAACCATCATTTGACGCAGGTGCTAGACGCGCCTCATAACAATGGGGCGCTTCGATCCCGATCCTACGAAGCTTCGCGGAAGTGCGGCACGAGATCGCGGGACTACGGGGAGAAGAATCGCGATCCCACATGTGGGATCGGTGTGGGATCGGGGGGCTAATCACGAATCCTTGCAATCCAAGGCTGCTTCACGCACCTTCCACACTTGTCTTCTTCTGGAAAAGACTTTTTTTTAATTCTTCTTACCTCCCCACTCTCCTTCCTTTGTGTAGAAATTGGAGGCTATAAATAGTTGTCCTCCGAGTGTGTCGGAGGCAATGCTACTAGAGTTGCCTTCAAATTTCCTGTGTGGAGTCTCTTCCCACTTGTTAGGACTGTAACGGATGACAGATAGTTCTTTGGTTGTATCCTGCTCTGAGATGGTGTTGTAAATTTCATACTCCTTTGTTACTTCTCACCAATCCCTTTTCCCTACCACTCCACTAGCCACCTATCAACCCCACATTCCACCACTCTACCAACACCCTTACTTCCTCCACGATTTCACTTCCAATCCACCTACAACCAACCACATACAATCCCCATACCTACCAAATGACCGATCACCCCGTCGACGCCGTTACCGTCTTCGAATCTCTTCCTATAGTTCTAGTTAGGGATTCATCTATTATCGTATTTTCCTTTTGTTGAGTCGCGTTGTACTAGTATTTTTATATTAAAAAAAAGTGTTTGTATTACGCCACATCCCAACAAGTTTCGATATCATTTGGTATCAGATTCAGCTCAACCTTAATCCTATCCTAGGGTTTCCCAGCCTCTGCCCCTGCCCAATTCACCTTTATCAACTTTTTTTTCTTTCAATTCCCATTTCTAACCATGCCACGCCCCTGCCCAATCCACCTCCATCAGCTTTTTTTCATTCAATTCCCAACTCTAACCATGCCACCGCTAAGAGATATATAAGACACTCCAAAGTGAAATTCATAGTCTACAACAGAGACTAGTTGAGTTAGATGACTGTAACCAGAAAGAGATTACCTTCGACCGTGATCGAGAGAGTCGTAGAGAGGATAGAGACGAGAATCTTAATATGTTCCACATGAACGATCACAACAACGAAGAATATCATCCGTGTCGGTTTGGTATCCAATATCAATGGAGGCCAAGAGAGGAGGCCCCCTATGAAGGCCAGAAAGACTTTGGCATCAAGATAGACCTCCCTGAGTTCGAGGGAAGCATGGACCCCAATGAGTTTGTCGACTAGCTGCAAACAGTCGAACGAATCTTCGAATAGGAAGACGTACCAGAGGACATGCGAGTCAAGCTAGTTGCAATTAAACTAAAGAAAAATGCCTCCTTATGGTGGCAGAATCTACAAAAGCAGAGGGAAGAAATGAAAAAATAACTAAGTGAAAGAAAATAAAAAAGGCAATGAAAAAAAACCTCCCACCACAATATCGTCAGGATATATTTCTAAAACTTAACAATTTGCAGCAAAGAGATATCAGTTGGAGAGTTCACAGCCCAGCTTGACCACCTACAGCTAAAGTGTGAGCTGACAAAGCTAGAAGAGCACATGATCGCCAGATATCTAGGAGACCTAAAACCCACCATTAGCAATGTGGTACAGCTACAGCCATACCAGACATTGGGGGATGTCCAGACTAGATCTAAGGTTGGAGAGACAGCAGAAGCAAAGCAGGTAACATTCATCATTCATACCACTACCTTCAACTAAGCAGTCACCTGCAACTGCTACAGCAGACAAGGGTACCTCGAGAAGAAATAAAAGAATTGGACAAGGGACTAATAGAGCAAACCAGAGCAAGAAAAAGCCAGAAAAACATAGTTCCTCCAATACAATGCCAGCCAAGTTATTTCTGGTAACACGGTTGCGGTCACCTTGCCTCCAGCTGCCCAACAAACCGCGTCGTCACCCTCGCAGATCAAGGCGTCGTCGAGGAAGTTGATGAGGAATCAAAGGAGAGGCCAAAAGAAGAGCTCCAGCTCCACGGAGACAAAGGAGAAGCACTAGTCATTCGACGAATACTAAAGTATGAACCCGTGCGAGACCAATCCTAGCTAAGGCATAACATTTTCGCACCAAGTGCACCGTCAAGAGGAAGGTCTGCAGCCTGATCATCCACAGTGGAAGCTGCGAGAAAGTGGCATCCACGCAAATGGTAAAAAAGTTAGGATTGAAAGCACAGAAACATCCAAGTCATATTCCCTTACATGGCTGAAGACGGGAAACGAGACATGTAGATCAGCAGTGCCTAGCGACTTCTCCATCAGAGACCAACTCCACGAACAGGTATAGTGCGACGTGGTTCCTATGGACGCCTGCCACATTCTATTAGGTAGACCTTGACTATTTGATCACAAAACTCAACACGACGGGTTCAAAAATACTTATTATTTCAAGAAGGATGTAAAACATATAGTTTTACTACCTGCTAAGAATACCAAAGGCGGGAGCAATACAGAGACAGCATTAGTTCCTCGTACCACTTTCCTGCAATTGGTCAGAGATGCCCCTGTAATACTATCATTTGTCCGTCTTGAAGGAAACGAAGAAAAAAGAGAAGTGCCAACAATATTGCAACCATTCGTACAGGACTTTCTGGATGATATGACCGACAACATACCAAAGGGAATACCACCACTAAGAGACATTCAGCATGCCATCAACCTTATATCAGGATCCATATTGCCAAACCAACCAGCCCATAGATTAAGGCCTGCAGAGTATGAAGAACTACAATGGTAAGTGCAGAACCAAATTGCAAGGGTCTGATAGTGCCCAAAAAGGATGGATTGTCGTGAATGTGCATCGACAACCGAGTCATCAACAAGATTATCATTAAGTATCGATTTTTCATACCCCGCTTGGATGATCTCTTGAACCAGCTACATGGAGCCACTACTTCTCCAAGATAAGACTTGCGCAGCGAATATCACCAAATACAGATGAAGCTAAAGGACGAATGGAAGGCCGCCTTCAAGCCGAGTGACGGACTTTACGAGTGGACCTTAGGCCTTTCTGTCTGTCAAACGCACTTAGCACTTTCATAAGATTAATGAATCGGGTATTCTGACCTCACATGGGAAAGTTTGTAGTTGTCTATTTTGACGACAATCTAGTATACAGCCGGTCAAAGGAAGATCAGTTGCATCACCTGAAGGCAGTATTCGAGGTATTGCGAGCCAAGCAACTTTATGCCCTCCCAAAAAATGTCACTTCATGACAAAGCCAAGTATGTTTTCTGGGTTACATCGTGGCTAGTGCATGCATTCAGATGGATCCCGTAAAAATAGAGGTCATTATCAGCTGGGTCGTACCACAATTATTCATCGGGCTGAGGCAATTCTTGGGGTTGGCATCCTTCTATCGAAGATTTATTAGAAACTTCAGCAGTATCACCTCCCCTATGACGGAACTTCTAAAAGGGGCCCACAAAAATTTCGACACACTAAAAGAAAAGGTGACTCGGACACTCATGCTAACACTACCTGACTTCAACCAACATTTTGAGGTAGAATGTGGTGCATTCGGCATGGGGATTGGAGCAGTACTAAGCCAAGGAGCACAACCCATCGCTTTCTTCACTAAAAATTTGAATTAGACCAGGAGAAAATACTCAACCTATGACAAGGAATTCAATGCCATCATGAGAGCTCTGTAACACTGGAGTAATTACCTGTTGACAAACGAGTTTACACTATTTACAAATCACGAGGACCTAAAATTCCTCAACAGCCAGAGCAAACTAAAGGGACAACACATCACCTGGATGGAATTTCTAGCATCTTTTTAGTTTGTTCTAAAACACAAAACGAGAAGCCAAAACCGTGTAGCAGATCCACCGAGTAGTCAACACCTATTGATAAGATCCATGCATACTCGACTTGTGGGCTTCGAGGTCATAAAGAATCTATATGAAACAAATGAATATTTCAAAAACCTATGGGAGCAATGTTAGGAGAAGCCAGCAGGTGTTGACCTCAATTTTCGTGAGGTCTAGTATTCCCGTAGGAGTTAGGATCTAGCCTTAGGGGTCTTCCTGCGACTATCTTAGAACCTTAGAAGTGGTGCCCGCCTCGTTTTAGTTCAACCTATTTCCGTCCTCTTTTGGAGTTTCGCGTGTGCGGTATCGACTTCTAACACTTAGAAGGATGAAACCGACATGAGGAAACCCAAAATGGATTCCTATAGGACCTTCCCGAGCCTTAGGGTG
>NW_018164448.1:2219027-2224540 GCF_001263595.1 Phalaenopsis equestris
TTTTTCAAGATTTATGTGTATGTCAAAAATATGAATTTTAAAATATGTTTTTAAAATACATTGTCCACCTGACGAATACCTGTTTAGGCTGGGAAATAGCCCCCTAAGTGAGGTTCAAGACACCCTTCTAGACGAGTGACGGGTTCTATACGTTCGGGTGACCGAGCAGCCTTCGTGGATTCCTCGAGAATAAAAATATCTGAGCCTAGTCCCATACGAGTGCTTGCGGTCCCCCTCACTTGAAATTTTCTTTGGTTTTATCGAAATTTTGGGACGGATTTCCCCAGGAGTTTTGAGGATTTTCTTTTACTTGAGTCTCTTTCGTTGATTTTCTCGAGGCCCTATACAGGAAAGACCCCGGGCCCTACTTATCGAAACTTTGGTCATTTAAGATGTAATTAACTATAGAGGCTTGCCCTTATAGGGAGCTTTTCCGCACCCAGCTTAAAATAAACCCTATTTAATTTTTTGTATTAAATAGGGGAACTTGTCGGCAAATAAAACGGTTTCGCAGACCAAACGGATGTCATATCTTTCTTAGTTTATTTGATCGAGTCTCACATTCAAGTCTTGTGTTTATCCCTTGGGGTAGATACAGGATTTGAGGTTGAGTGCTCTTTCATTTAAACTATGGAAAATATGAGGTCAGTTTGATTTCATATTTTTCTAAAATTATATATATATACGTAAATTAAAAAGTCCTTCAGAAGCGGGCGACGGGATTTCGATTCCAGCGACCGACAGCTTCTTACGGGCGACCCCCAAACATTTAAAAAAAAAAAACTCTCTTTCCCCCTTTTAAGAGCCGACAGCAGGGCAATATTACAACACAGATGGATACCTCTTCCACCAGAGTTAGTTGTGGATCCCCCGATGCTCACTAAGAGAGGTCATTGTCCAGGAAGGTCACAGTGGAAGACTAGCAAAACCCTCACCCTCATAAGAGAACACTTTTTTTGGCCAAGATAAGAGCTCAGAACGCCGGATTATACACACTATTTCAAGTACCGAAGCCATCGTCGGTGGATGTCAGTATGGATTTCGTGCTAGGACTTCCAAGGACTCAAAGGAAAAAAAATTCCGTAATAATTGTAGTAGACAGATTCTCCAAGATGGCCCACTTTGTACCCTGTAATCGAGCACTAGAAGCCTCTCACATCGTCGATCTATACTTCAGGAAGATATAAGAGCTTAGAACGTCGGATTATACACACTACTTCAAGTACCGGAGGCATCATCGATGGATGTCAATATGGATTTCGTGCTAGGACTTCCAAGGACTCAAAGGAACAAAGATTCTGTAATAATTGTAGTAGAAATTCTCCAAGATGGCCCACTTTGTACCCTGTAACCGAGCAATAGAAGCCTCTGACATCGCCGATCTATACTTTAGGGAAATATAAGGCTGCATGGGATTTCCAAGACCATCACCTCCGACAGAGATGTCAAATTCCAGGGCCATTTTGGGAGGACACTATAGGGAAAGCTCAACACCAACCTCTAATTCAGCTCGAAAGCACATCCACAAACAGACGGACAGACCGAGGAAGTAAATCGGAGCCTTGGTAATCTCCTGGACTGTTTCATGGGAAAAAACCTAAAATAGTGGGATCTCATCCTAGCCCAAGCTAAGTTCGCCTATAATCTATTTGTTCGAGATAATGTACGAGCGCAATCCACTCACACCACTTGAATTGGTGTCACTCTGCCATCTTTAGAAATCAGCAAAGATGCCACCAAACGAGTTCATGAGATCCTGAAGCTCCAAGAAGAAGTTGGCAAGGAAATTGCTATACATAATCGAAAATACCAGGCACAAGTAAATAAGTCCAGGAAGAAAGTACGCTTCAGGAAAGCGACCTTGTATGATTTCGATTGAAAAAGGAAATTTCATGCAGGATAATTTGGGAAGCTTAAGTCGGGAGCAGATGGACCTCGCAAAATACTTCATAGGCTGAACAACAACGCGTATAAAATTGACCTACCTAGGGACTACAACAATTCAACCACGTTCAACGTAGCCTACTTGAAGTTATACTTTGAAGAACCCGTAGCTTTGACAGAAGAGGTCGAAGCTTCCACAGGAGACTGAAGCAGGCGTTGGACGCGTCAAGTAACATCAGGAAGCTTTGATCCTGATCCTGCGAAGCTTCGTGGGAGTGCGGGACGGGATCACAGGACTGCGGGGAGAAGAATTCAGATCTCGCACGTGGGATCAGGAGGTTGATCGTGAATCCTCGAGATCCAGGGCTGCTTCACGCACCTTTCACACTTGTCGTCTCTAGGAAAAGTCTTTCTTTTGGATTTTCTTACTTCCCCACTCTCTTTCCTTTTGTGTAGAAATTGGAGGCTATAAATAGCTATCTCATGAGTGTAAGAGAGGCAGTTCTACTAGAGTTTTCTTACAATCTCCTGTGTGGAGTCTCTTCCTACTGTTAGGGTTGTAACCAACAACAGGCGGTGCTTTGGCTGAATCCTGCTCTGAGGAGGTGTTGCGAACTTCAGACTCCTTCGCTACTTCTCACCAATCCCTGTCCCTACAACTCCACTAGCCACATTCCTCCACCACTCTACCACCACCCCTACTTCCTCCACGATCTCGCCTTCCAATCCACCTACAACCAACCACACGCAATAACCCCTACCTAACCAACGACCGCTCAACCCGCCGATGCCGCTACCGCATTTGAATCTCTTCCTATAGTTCTAGCTAGGGATTCTTCTATTATTGTATTTCCCTTTTATTGAGTTGTGTTGTACCACTATTTTTTTATTAATAAAAGATTTGCTTTTTGTATTACACCACCTCCCAACAAGTTCGGGTATCATCCTTTCTCCCAGCTGAAGCTGCCAACACCCATTCTCAATTCTCTTTCCAGCAGCCTAGCAGCCCAACCACCTATTTTCCCTCATTCATGTCCGTTGCCTTGCCACAAACTCTTGTTTCCCTTGATGTCGTGCACCGGAAACCAGTAAATTTGTTGTTCTTCAAGCTCTTTCAGATGCTCTTCCCCTTCCCATGTGTTGCCACATCCAGAATCTGCACTCATTGTTAATTCGGTTGATCATGCAAATAAGCCAAGACTCATGATTGAATTGATTCAAGGGTAATGATAAGTTAATACCTCAATGGGTGCATTAAAATATGTTCTAAAGCAAAAACCAAATCAACCAATTTAAAATCGATTTATCATACCTACAGAAGAATGTTATAAGAACTACCATTTCGATTATGATGCTTATGAAGGTAAGATCGTAAGACCCACTATAGGTTTGATTCTAATATATGAGTCATAAGCCCTACATGAGAGCATGTTATAATCCAAGATTGTACGCCCAGACCATCTATTATACCTGAAAAAGAGTAATAAATCCCAAATTTTAAGTCAAGTTAATTCCAAAAATTAAGCATAAACAAAAACACAATAGATATATAATGGACTTGAAAAGAATGCAAGAACCATCCCACGAAATCAAACCCAACAAACTAAGCCTAAATCAATCAAGCCACCTCACCGATACAGTAAGGAGAATTCCCATTGATGTGATCTGCTCTTTCATAAGCTTACGAGTCTTCATAATAGGCCTTCCAATTAATGTAAGCTCATCCCATAGATTTTAGATCAAAATAAAGATAAGAGGCCCGCTAAATCAAAAATCAAGTGTTCCAATGGGTGAATCCAAAAAAAGAATTAAACTTTGAGCTAGCTCCCATACTAACAAACCTACCAATCAAATCAAGCCCACCAAGTAAAGCCATACAAATAAAATATCCCATGCATCTCATACAAGCTTCTTCAAAAAAAATTAAAACTTGTAAATAAATATTAGTCATTCCATGCCACTAAGCTCCTATCAACCATATCCAATACCATTGAATCATAAGCGAACATGTATGTACCTCTAAACCATTCAACAAAAATCAATATGCTTGGCCCTCTACTAATAAATGAGTTGTTGACAACCTTCAAAGCATGTCTTAAAAATTCATGTGTTCCACCTTGTTGCGCTTGGGACATCCAAAAGATGAGATAAGATGAAGAAACCGGTGGTTGCTAATAAAGATCAGTAGAAATTATGGCTTCCAAACTTCTGATGTTCGCCAAATTAGCTACATAGGAATACTAGGCATAACATAAGAATCTTATTCAATCACCCTTACCATTCCCTGCATAATTAGATTTGCATCTAAATGATCAATTTGATACTAAAATTTAGCCTAATCAACATACTTAATCGAAAATGATCTCCTATGAGCGAAAGGTATAATTATCTAAGGAGACTTGCGCCCATAGAAATAGCTAAATCAATCCTGAAATAACATAAAAAAAAACATAGTTGAAACAAACCTATTCTACATTAAAGAAAAACTAACTCCTAAGTTCAATCATCTACATATCAAAGAGAGTCTAACATGGAAAAGGTTGCTTTTCCCCAGTGATCAAATATCTTTTATGCCATCTTAAGTTAGTAGGATACTATAATCATATATAAATTAGCAGATGTACTAATAAATTATAATAGGAATTTGTACTAATTTTTGTTATATATTTATATTATCTTATTATTAAGAGAATTCATGAATTTTTTTATTCTTCTCTTTGTTACATATATGCTTGTAAAATAAAAATAATTCAACAACAATATAATCATTTACAATATGAAGAAAAAATATTCATACATGTTGCAAAAAGAAATGACGAAAAGAAATTCTGAAAATCAATCATTGATTCAATATTCATGATGCTGAACGATAATTGAATGAATATGATCATATGAGCAAGTAAAACATAATCTAAGAAACATTTCGGTATCTTCAAACAGGAAAATAGAGAATTTATACGTTAAACAAAAACTGTGATCTAGATGCATGGCATAAGGGCAACAATAATCTGTAAAGTTGCTATCACAGCTTCCATTACAAATCTACTCCCCATGGATTCTAGGACATTTGTCCACATATCCAATGACCCAGCGCACACATCAATGTGACTGTACAATTGTAAACATTCCTTTTTTACCTTTCAATAATTGGGTGTTCGCCTTCTCAGAATGATACCGAAGTTAACTCAAAAAATAATAGAAATGCAAATATTATTACTGAAAAGGTCAATAGGTGATTACAACCACACACATTTGACAAGGAAAGACAACAACAGACAAGCAAACAAAGCTAAATGTAAGTCGGTTTGTTGAGTAGACGGCAGATGGAATGCGATGAGGTGGTGGAAAGCTGTAGCAGGAGGAAGGAGAAGTTGTGGGGGACTGTGATGGGGAAAGGTGGAGGTTGACCAGCTGAAAAATGGAAAGCAGGGGCAGGTTGGAGAGCTGGAACAGCAGAAAATAGCTCGGGTGGCTGTTCGGGGCAAAGGCGGCAAGCAGGAAAGATGGTAGCAGCAACGGCGAATGTTTGGGACTGCGAGACAGCAAAATGGGGGACTTTCACGGGGCTGCGGTAGCAAGAGGGATGACTGGACAGCGAAGAGAGGCAGTTGGATTTGGTGGGGGGGGAG
>NW_018164448.1:2224583-2234749 GCF_001263595.1 Phalaenopsis equestris
ACAGGCGGTGGCGGCAGCAAGGCGAGGAATACAGAGGATGGAAAAGCCAAAGAAAAATACCACCGTAAGAACGAGCTACAGTCAGAGCATCACTCGATCCCTTAGAAGGAGATCACGACCTCAAACAAGCTATCGCCGGAGCACCACCCGCTTTTAAATACAGTCCTAGAAAGGAAAAACCTGAATGTCAACGGCTGTCCTAATAGAACGCAATCTAAAAACTGAAAACCTAAAATATGGAAACGATACATATAAGCTTTTGATAGCTAGGATTGGGTCCTCCAATTGAAAGGAGGCGCCAATCCCTCATGGAAGAATCGATCACCCTCCCGGGTCTAGACCGGTACGGTCCAGATGAAGGAATCGCGGAAGCCTCTCCTGCGGCTCCTTTATGCCCGCATCAGAGGACGAATGTGAGAGGTATTAGCAGTGACTTTCCTATGGCTAAGGGATGCAGCAGTGAAGAAGTAATGAGTAGGCAGGAGACATGGAGGAAGTGTGTTTCCTTCACTCATTGCACAACAGATGACATTGCATTCAAGTTGCCAAAGAGGATGAAAATAATAAATCTACTGAAAACAAGTTTATTCCTTTTCTTTTTTCATGAAAGCCCAGTTGACTTTTGTTTAAAGGTCGTTGTCCATTTTTCAAGGCTTTTCAACAGTTCTGAATTAAGTTAAACAATTTTATTTATTTTTCTCTTCTTTCTGGGGAAATTTTGTGCACAACGTCAAGCTAAGAAGAAGATTTTATACAAGTTCCTATGGTTATGTATTTTGTAATTCAACCAATTGAACCTGAAAGTGCCACTGCATAAATATTAATAGAGCTCTATTTACCCACTCAATAATGATTTCCCCGGTAATAAATTTGGAAGTATAAAGTGACACTTAATCAACTTAAAAGAAACCAGGGATGCTAATAATAAGATATGTTCAGCACAAATCTATGATTTTCTTTACCTCAGAATCCAAAAAAACAGAGCAAATAACAGTAACAAAGTTTTCAACTTGTGAGATCACAAAATCAAGTTTGTTTGATATTTAAAATAATAATAATCTAGCAAGATGCTTTCCAGAAAAAAAAAAAAAACCGACAATAATAGAACATTTATATCTAATGTTTCATGCTCTAAAAACGCACAAAAAATAGGCATCAACATCCGCAATGCCCCTTTTTCAAGATAAAAGTACCTAAAAACCTAAATGCTAAAAAATCTAGAATAATATTTTTCAATCTAACATTTCTCCAAATAACAGTTAAAGCAGGCATTTTAAAAGCGTGCTTAACGCAACAGCACGGCAACAGTGAGTGAAGCGCGTGCTTCACATTTTAACCACAAAGCGAATCGAACTGCTGAAACGGTCAAAGGGGTGATTGGTCCAGTTCAGTAGCAAGAGCAACTAAAAACTCTTTGATGGGCTTCGCTTTATTCTTTGGTATAGAGTGCAACTGAGTAAGAAATCAGGAGAGCTCAAGGGAGAAGAGCATAGTAAATACTTTATTCCATCTTCCTACTCACGTTGGAGAGCAGTACAAAACTTTCAACTGCCACCTATAGTTAGAAGGAGCAGGAAGTTGTTGCTGTGAATTTTGCTTAGGGCTCGAGAGCTTCGACCGACGCCTTCTTCGCCGCTGTTCTACACTAACGCCTATGACCGCAGGAAAAGACTAATCAATTTCAAGAGGTCCATCCTTCGAAACTATGCCACTGCCCGTTTCACAAAGTAAACAATAAAATGCGCAGCCTGTTTGGCATAAGGAAGTTATTATACTTAGTATATTTTTTATACTTTTTCTGATTTCATATATGTAATTACATAATTTTAAGGGTAATCATTCATACAACACTGTTCTTATGTATTTTAAGGTGTGAACGTGTTAGATATTTCAGGTCTATTGTTCAAAGTGATGGTGATATAGATGGGGATGTTATCACTATAATTCAACTTGGTTGGTTGAAGTGGAGGAATGTACCGGTTTTATTGTGTGATAGAAACGTATCGTTTAGACTTGAAGGAAAATTTTATAAGATGGTAGTAAAACCTACAATACTCTATGACGCAGAATGTTGGCCTTTAAAAGAGAAGTATAAAAAAAATTAAGTGAAATGAGAATGCTTAGGTGGATGAGTGGCTTGACACTTAGAGAGAAAATGCAAAATGAATATATTTGTGATAGGGTCGGTGTTGCACTAGTGGCAGACAAAATTATAGAGAGTCGTCTTAGATGGCTTGGTCACATTAAACATCGTCCATCTGATGAACATGTTAAGAGAGTAGATGATGTTTTAGATTCAACTTACGTTAATAAAGGCAGCGTATACCTAAAAAGACTTGGAGGCATATTGTAGAAAAAATAATCTTAATTTATTAGACTTACATGAAAATATGACACTCAATAGGGCGCAATGGAGAAAAAGTATTTCTATAACCGACCCCACTTAGTGGGATAAAGGCTTGTTGTTGTTATTGTTGTAGTTGTCACTCAAATTTTTAGAGGATAAAATATTGAATTTAGGTAATTGATTATGTATATTTTTTCCTTAATGTCAAATAGCTTCAACAACTACTGAATTAAGTAGCATGAACGTAAATCTTATCTAAAAACAAAATTCTTTTTCTTTTCTTTTTTTTTAAGAAATTATATAGTGAAATTATGATTGTTAACTTTCCTACCATATTGGTTTAATTCAAAGTAGAATTTTGAGCTAATTCAAGTTTGCTATATATTTTCAAACTTATTAAACTAATTCAGAGTAGATTTTAACAAATAAATCCTTTCTTTGTTAATCTTATTTATGCAAATAACCATATCTACTATAATCAATATCTCAACAAAATATATATTTTTAATTTCAAAAAAAATTAATGATTTAATACTTAACGAAATATGAACATATTAAGCTCATTATTTTAATTTTCTCATAATTACACTGAAGTTTCATCTTAATTTTTTACCCGGATGCAGAAAGTGAAGTGTTGTAATAAGTTGTTGACAGCCAATGTAAATTCTTTATCGAAAATCATGAAATAAATCTTTTAAATCATTATGTAAATGTTAGGGCGCCTCTAGAAGCAACGCATTGTATGGCTTGAATACAATGAAAAGTGTGCAATGGTCACTACACCGGTGCCCAGGTGTACTGCCAAATAGGCAAGGGTTCTCACATTATAGATGGATGCAGGTAAAAATATTATTTTATGAAACTATCATTAGAATAGGATTTTGGCATATATATACTCTCATAGATAAATTAATAAAATTAGTAAATATTATGGTTCATGAAACAAAAAAATATATTGTGCATTCATAAAACGAAAAAACTGAAAAGATAGCTCAAGTTTTAAATTTTGGTATTCTGGTACGAGTCACACAAAAATGGTGTAGACGTAATTATAGATAAGAGTTTGAAAAACAATATTGTAAAAATTAATAGAATTATAGATAGAATTGTAGCCCTAAATAATATTGTTGATACTAAGAGTTTTAATGGTACAAGTGTTTATGCTCCTCAAGTAGGTTTAGAAATAGGTTCAAAAGAAAAATTTTGAAATAATTCAGAAAAATTAATACAAATGATCTCTCTTAAATAAATAATATATTTTGGATGAGATTTAAATGAACCTGTTTCCAGTAAAGTGATAGAAGATTAAAAAAATATTCATAGTGGCTACAAGTTTGGAGAGATTAATGAAGAAAGTAATACTACTTTAGATTTTGATTTAGCTTATGATTTTGATATTCTTATATTTTATGTAAAAAAAGAGATGAGCATATTATTATTTATAAGAAAGGATCTAATAAAACATAAATTGAATATTCCGTATGAGAAAAAGATATTATCAAAAAGGTCAAGATCAGTCCAATTGAAAGGTTAAATACTCAACAATGATTATTAGTTCTAGATTTTAAGATGAGATGTTGGAAGATAAAAAATATCAGGAAACATTATCATAGAATTAGATGGAATCACTTAAAAAACACATAAAACTAGTTTTATAAGTAAACTTCAAGATTTCATGATTTAGGATATTCACGAAGAAGCTAATTTTATGCGAGATAAAGTAAAAAACAGTACTAAACAAGTGGCAAAAAAAATTATCTGGAGAATCAAAAAGAAAAATTTTTATAAATAAAAATAGTTTGTGGTGGAATGATAATGTGCAAGAAAAGAAAAAATATATTTTTTTTTGTTATACAAATTAGTTTAAATATAAAAGCTTAAAGAACTTGAAAAAATATAAGGTAGCCCAATAGAAATTTAAGAGAAAAAATTATGATGCTAAGAATTTTGTTTTTAGGGATTTTTATAACAAATTATACTGAAAATAGTGAAAAATATATGTATAAACTATCCAAACAAAAAGAAAAAAAAGTAAGAGTGTATTATAGATGAAAATCAAAAAGTGTTTTTCCTAGAAAAATATATTCAATATAGATGGGTGATATACTTTGATAAATTTTTCAATGTAGTTTCTGAAAATATGATCAACCTTAGTGATCTTAATATCATTAATAATAATAATAATAAATTTTTATTTTTATCGTCGCATAACTAAAAAAGAAGTTAATGAAATTTTAAAGAAAACCAAAATTTAAAAATCAGTAGGACCTGATGATATCGCAATTGAAGTGGGAACAATATTTAGAAGATTTGAAAGTTACTTGACTTACTAAACTCTTTAATAGTATTTTTAAAACTAAAAAAATGCCTAAGAAGTGGAGAAAAAGTATTTTGGTCCCCATTTTTAAAAGTAAAGGAGATGCTCAAGAGTGTGTAAATTATAGAAGAATTAAGGTAATGGTCATACAACTAAATTATAGGAGAGAGTAATTGAACACAGGTTAATGCGTGATACAAAGATTTGTGTTCAAACTGGAGGACGATCTTTTTGTATGCTTGTTGTTGTTGTTGTTGTTTTATATGCTTCAGCCTTTTAATTTTATTTTAAAAAATTTAGAGGGTCGTTAACATTGTTTGTAGCATATCATCCTATAATATCATGCATAAAAAAAAACATAATATTCTTCTTCATTTCTATGCGCCAAGTGATCACAACTTCCTTTACAGTAATGACAATCGATTTTTAAATATGTGCACCAACTGATTTAATAAGGCTTTAAAAAGTTGCATTTTTTTTACTTTTTTAATTAATATATCAAATTTTTAGAAATTATTTGAAACTTTAATTCGCAGTTTTGCCCTTAATGTTCGTCTTCAAGTAAAGCATTATCATTCTTTTATATTTATATCATCTTTTAAGTCATACTTTATATTTTATAATTGTGCATGAATGCATTTACATAATAGCATTTTATATAGCCTATTAGCGCTTTGGTTAACAAAAGCGTCGCTTCGCTTTGCGCTTTGAAGCAAAAAATATAGTATTGTGCATCACATTGCGCTTTGCACTTCAAAAACACAGTTAAAGTAGCAATGCATTTATCATTATGCAACAAAAGTAGAAAATTCGGAGATATTTAAACATATGTCATTACTTTAAACTTTATTTAACCATTCCCACGCAGCTTTTCTACAACAAAAAATACAAGCAAATTCAAGGTAATTTCGAATAAGATTTCAAATTTTAACGAATGTGTTGCGAAACTCCTTTTCAAATTAAAAATTATAGCATTACTGGCAAATTAAGAAGTGCCTCAGTTAGGAACGATGAGTCGGGATGTTCAACAAGGATGAATGTTGGAGAGATGTTGGAGAGGAAATTATGAAATTAAACCTTTAATATAAAACATTGTATCCTACATTGAACTTCATAGTCAATGCATCTTTTTACAGCAAAATCTCCAATTTTTCTTCGTAGGCGATCAAATTTCTGAAGTCCTATGATGTGATTCACCAAAATGATATTTGTAATTCCAATATAAATACTTCACATTAATGATAATAAGAAAATAGGGGATTTGCATACATACCACAAATTACTTACATATTTAACATCAAAATGTTTTATATTGCTTATATAGCATTCAAATCTCTAAAGCAAATCAATAACCACTAATTTTAACTTATTTAGAGCAAAACATGCCTTTTCAAGTATATATATTATGTGATTTAGAAAATAAGGTGGCGTATAAGTAAATAGGAAGCATTTTCAAATATATACATACATAAGATTTTTGTAGTGTGTGCAAATCACCCCAAGAAAATAATGCATCACAAAGACTGCAACTGTGGATATAGCATACTAGTATAGACAGCAATATAAGTCACACAAACCTGGGTCAAAGAATGTGTGATGCATATACCAGTAAACAAATAAAACATCATAAAATGGCAAATTATACCTGATGGATAGGGGGATACATAGCATTCAAGCATACTGGACACTCCAGGAGTTCTCGCACGTTGCTAACTACAGAAACATTGGACTTTGGTTGGTATTGTGTCGGATCATTCCCAATTTCACCCAAATCCATCGTCGATTCACCTTTTGGTGGATCAATTATCTCAACGTCTTCCACCATGCTATCGAAGTAGCTGCTGCCAGATGCCATGACTTTAATTGTCAGCCCAGCCTGCAAAGAAACCAGAACAACTAAACTCTCTTCTTTTTCTAGAAAATTTTCATTTTCCCTCAGTCATATAGCTACAAATGTTCTACACCTAGATGGAAATCCATATGAGGATTAAATTTTCAAATAATATCAACATGAACATGTCTCGCATATTTTTTTCATTAGTAAATACTGTTGTCATCAAAAGTAAGTTTTATATACTTAATTAAAAATTCGACAAATGTTTTTGCCATATTTGCAATTCATATTTCAGCCGAGTATTTTCACAAAAATATGTTCACCAAATCTATATAATGTTATAATCATTATATTAAAGAAAAGATTGTTCACAGTTTACAAGTACAAAATTTACTCTGGAAGTTTCGTTTGCTTCATTTTTTTAGCATGGCTTAGTTGGGCATAAGCACTCCAAAATCACTAAATTCCAATAGCAATCCATCTTAGCCATGCATTTCCAACTTAAAAAGTTACGAATTGTCGAATCTTTATAAAAAATTTAAATTTTAAAATTGAATATGATTTAAAAAAATACAAATTAATCAAATAAGAAAAAAATAAATGAAGTTCAATTCGAGGACCTTAGATAAATGCTTGCAGACATAAAAACCATCTTCAACTATTGTTACCGGAGTTGCACAAAAAACCATTCTCGGAGGGTAGCCCAAATCTTCCTCTCAATTTTGCTCAATAGTGTGAATGTCGATCACAAAGTTTAAAAAAATATTGAAAAAAAAACATTCAAGTTGAATCTCATGAACCGCATGCATAAAGCTGGAATAATGATCAATCTTAATTAAGGATATTTTCCTGGTTATATTTGAGCATCTTATTTGCAGTCAATTAATGCTAAGTGTCAGCACGGTAGTGAGTCAATGGCAATCAAAGAGAGCAGGCCGGAGTGTTTAAATTGGGTTTCTTGAAAATATTAATCAACTTTACAGATTAAATAATTTCAGCAAAAACATTATCTCACACAAAAACGAAGATGATAGCACAAACTAATCAAAGTAAACACACAAACCATCACAGTAGTAAATAAAGTGCAAAAAAATATAAGAACTGAGATAATTTGCACAAAATACGTTACGTTGTTCGGCCAAAACCACCGGTCCACCAAGACCTACATCCATACATAACTAATCTCCAAACTAAAATATCATCATCCCAATAATCAATACAACATGCATACTCTTTTACCGAGGTGAGTACAGAGCTGACTTATGATACCACATAAAGCTAAAAAAAACTTTAAAAAACTATAATCTCATACAACAACAAAGATGATAGCACAAATTGAACGAAGTAAACACACAAACTACCATAGTAGCAAATAAAGTGCAAGAGAAGTATAGAAGGTGAAATCATAGGCATAAAAATTTATTATGTGGTTTGACCAAAACCCCTAAGGCCTACCTACATATATATATAACCAACCCCAAATTAAGATATCACTATTCCAACAATCAAAACACATAAGTACTCTTTTCCACATGCAAGTACAAAGTCGGCTTATGTTACAAGGCAACAATCAAATCAAGCCACAACTTAATACTCTGAATTAACAGAAGATCTTCAATTTTTTTATACAAAAAAAGAAAAAAAATCACAAAATAGTGATGGCAGCCAAATTAATTCAACGACTTAAAAAAATTATAATATAATACAAAATTTTCATTTTTTTTTATATAAACAAAGAAATTTTTTTAATAAAATGGAAAAGAGTATTTATGTTTAACCAAGATAAGTTCATAAAGTAAATAATTATTTCTAAGAAAACATCCCAACAACTTGAATTTTTGTAAAAGAAATTTTAACAGTTAAACTTATATAAGATAGTGTGGAAAATTAACAAAATAATTTGTATTTCTCCTTATTTTTGAATTGATCATACAAGGTATTATATAGGAGATTAAAAAGGAGAAAAACTAGGAAACTATTTAACTAATTCTCTTAATTTAAGGAATTATAAATTTATTCTAATTCCCTTAATTTAAAGGATTTACCAATTAATTCTAATTTCCTTAATTAAGGAAATTAGAATTAATTGGTAAATCCTTTAAATTAAGGGAATTAGAATAAATTTATAATTCCTTAAATTAAGAGAATTAGTTAAATAGTTTCCTAGTTTTTCTCCTTTTTAATCTCCTATATAATACCTTGTATGATCAATTCAAAAATAAGGAGAAATACAAATTATTTTGTTAATTTTCCACACTATCTTATATAAGTTTAACTGTTAAAATTTCTTTTACAAAAATTCAAGTTGTTGGGATGTTTTCTTAGAAATAATTATTTACTTTATGAACTTATCTTGGTTAAACATAAATACTCTTTTCCATTTTATTAAAAAAATTTCTTTGTTTATATAAAAAAAAATGAAAATTTTGTATTATATTATAATTTTTTTAAGTCGTTGAATTAATTTGGCTGCCATCACTATTTTGTGATTTTTTTTCTTTTTTTGTATAAAAAAATTGAAGATCTTCTGTTAATTCAGAGTATTAAGTTGTGGCTTGATTTGATTGTTGCCTTGTAACATAAGCCGACTTTGTACTTGCATGTGGAAAAGAGTACTTATGTGTTTTGATTGTTGGAATAGTGATATCTTAATTTGGGGTTGGTTATATATATATGTAGGTAGGCCTTAGGGGTTTTGTTGATCATACTTACAGAACATGCTATGTCAGGTCGAGTGTGAGCAAGATATATGAGTTTGCCAACCAATCTTTGGTACATTCTTTTATCCACAGCTGGTTCTGGTTTATCCACAGCTGGTTCTTCTTTAGCTTCTCCCAACTTATGGTTTGGATCTATTGGAGTAGCGATTGGTTTACACTCAGTCTTCCCTGGTTCTGTCAATAAATCAATCACGTGTTTCTGCTGAGATATGAAGATCCCCTGTGTGGAATATGTCACCTCAAGACCGAGGAAGTACTTCAATTTCCCCAGTTCCTTAATTTCAAATTCTCTTACTAGTCTCAACTTCAATTCATGCTTCTCGTTCTCATCATTTTCAGTCACTATGATGTCGTCCACATAGACTAAAAGAGCAGTCACTCCCCCTGCAGCTGAATGTTTAATGAAAAGAGTGTGGTCACATTGGCTTTGATTATACCCAAATTCCTTCATGACTTTTGCAAATCTGTCAAACCATGCTCTAGGAGCTTTTTTTAACCCATAGGAGATTTTTTTAACCCATAAATGGCCTTTTTAGCTTGCACACCTTGTTATCTGTGTCCCCTTCAGGTCCTGGAGGGATGTTCATGTAGATTTCCTCATTTAGGTCACCACGAAGGAAAGCATTCTTTACATCATACTGTAGCAGTTGCAAATTGAAGTGAACAGCCAATGATAACAAGATTCTCACAGTGTTCATTTTTGCAATTGGAGCAAAGGTTTCCTGATAATCCACCTCGTAAGTCTGAGTGTACCCTTTCGCTACTAACCTTGCCTTATATCTTTCAAGGAATCCATCAGCCTTGTACTTTAATGTAAAAATCCACTTGCAATCAACAATGTTTTTTTCCTTTGGTTTGTCAACGATCTCCCATGTTTTATTCTTTTCTAAAGCACTCATTTCCTCTTTCATAACGTCTCTCCATTCCTTTTTTGTCAATGCCTCAGAC
>NW_018164448.1:2235050-2236072 GCF_001263595.1 Phalaenopsis equestris
CACATGTGGAAGGTCAAGGGTTTTAAGTGGTTCAAAGGGCTCACAAGTACTATCTTCCATCATGGAAATTTCCTCCTGAAGAGAGGACTTGGAAAAAAAGGATTTATTTTCTGTGAAAGTGACATCTGTAGAGATGTAAAATTTTCTGGTAGAGGGATTGTAACACTTATATCCCTTTTGAGTGGAGGAGTAACCTAGGAAAACACATTTGATGGCTTTGGGATCTAGCTTCCCTCTATGTTGTTTGTGGACATGAATAAAGACAGTGCACCCAAATATCCTGAGAGTGGGGCCATTTGGGGTTCTGAAGTGAGGGTAGAAGCTATTTAGGACCTCTATGGGGCTATTGTTTTCTAACACACGGGAGAGAAGTCTATTGATCATGTGTGTGGCAGTAAGAACGGCTTCTCTCCAATAGGACTTAGAAACATTCCCTTGAAAGAGTAAGGCTCGGGTGGTATTGAGTAAATACCCATTCTTTCTTTCAGCTACCCCATTTTGTTGGGGTGTGTCCACACATGATGAGTCATGGATAATCCCCTGTGATTGAAAATAAGGTGAAAGAATTTGATTGAAGTAATCTCTAGCATTGTCTGTTCTAAAGCTTTTTATTTTGATTGATTTTGAACCATTGAATGAAAGTTAGGTATAACTGTGCTAACATCAAATTTTTGTTTAAGAAGGAAGAACCATGTAACCCGGGTGCAATCATCAATTAAGGATACAAACCAACGAGCCCCAGAAACATTAGGTATAGTGGAAGGACCCCATATGTCACTATGAATCAGATGAAAAGGATGAGAACTTCTTTTATTGTTAATAGGAAAAGATACACAGGTGTGTTTTGTTAATTCACAAATGTCACAATGAAACTCAGAAATATTTAATCCTTGGAATAAATTAGGAAATATTTTATTTAGAACCCTAAAAGAGGGATGACCAAGGCATAAGTGATACAGTCAAATGACATCTTTGTTTGAGGAACTAAGGAAAGATGATGACAAATTGCTCCTGATTTTCTG
>NW_018164448.1:2236104-2236511 GCF_001263595.1 Phalaenopsis equestris
GGTAAAGACCGCTCCTTTCCTTATCCAGTCCAATCCTCCTCCCCGAGTCCTGTTCCTGAAAAACACAATAATGAAAAAAAAACAGCATAAAATTTGAGATCACGAGTCAATTTTTTGAATGGACACAAGGCTTGTTGACAGTTTGGGTACATTGAGAATGATTTTCAGGATAAGGCTAGGTGTGATATGTATATCACCAATCCCTGCAACGGTAGCTAAAGAGCCATTGGCCATGATAATTTTTTTATTACTTGGAAAGGGGGTATAGGAATGGAAGAGTTGAGGTCAGTAGCACCGGAGTCAATGATCCAAGAGTTGGTGAATAATTTGTCTAAGACATTCATGCAAACAGTTTTACCTGAAAGAGTGAAAGAACATGCTCCAGAAGGCTTCTCAAGAGATCCCAA
>NW_018164448.1:2236594-2270033 GCF_001263595.1 Phalaenopsis equestris
CTATTGCTGAATTTTCCTCAATATTGGGTTGTATTGGGTTGCTCTGTCATATGCGCTCGTGGCTTTTGTTTCTCCCCACGGTTGCCCCATTCTCGGCTTAGGGGTTTACCATTTAACTTCCAACACTTCTCCCGTGTATGCCTCGGTTTCTTGCAATAAGTACACCAAAGATTGACTGTGCTTTGTTCTCCTTCCCTTGGTTATCGTTCTTTGACTTCTCCTGATTTGTGTTTGCTGCTAAGGCTGACCCATCCATAGTATGTGGTTCTAGCATGACACTCCGACTTTCTTCTGCTCGAATTAATGAGATTGTCTCTTTTAGAGACGGTGTATCCTCCTTGCTGAGGATTTGGATTCTAACATGATCAAATTCAGGATTCAATCCTGCCAAAAAATCATATATCCGATCCTTCTCAATGAACTTCAAGGTGGCAGCATCATCAGGGCATTTCATCTCAATTACACGATAATGATCCAGCTCCTGCCACAGATTCTGCAATAGAGTTGCATACTCTGTGACAGATTTGTCTCCTTGTTTGGTTGCTCCGGCTTTTTCCTTGATTTCATACACAAGGGCAGCATCGTGGGCTTTCGAGTATGTGCGGTTGATATAGTCTCAGATTTCTTTTGCGGTGTTCAAGAACATGCAAGTGTCACTGATCGTTGGGTCCATAGAATCCCATAGTCAGGACATAATCATGGAATCCTCCTCTTCCCATGTTGTAGAGGTTGGATCCCTTTTTTCTGGCCCGGTTCCAAGTAGATGATTAATCCTCCCTTTTCCTTTTAGGTATGTGCGGACAATTTGGGACCATTTGAGATAGTTCTTCCCATTGAACCTGTTGGATGCCCGAATATTCTGCAACTCTCCAATTTTCTGAACAGCATTGTATTCTTCAGAATGGTAGGAGTAGTTGGAGATAGTGGTTTCCGACATTGACATGGTGGAGAAAAAAAAATTGCAACAATTAAGGCTAGAATCAACCTGCAGCGGTAAAAGAATCGCAGCAATTAAGGCAGCGAAAAAAAAATCCAAACAGCGACAAATATCGCGAGATCTGCGCCACATGATTACAGCAGCAAACAGAAAAAAAAATCGCAAGCTCTACAGCAACCACACAGCGGCAAAGAGCGCAAAGTGCTTCAGCGGCAAAAGACGAACAGCGGCAAACAGCGCAAAGTACTTCAGCGGCAAAGACGATATTCCTCGTGACAACGTGCTGCTCCTCTCGGACTCGGACGAAGCGGAGAGGATGGAGCGCAGATCGTCGAGACCCGAGATGCCGAAGAAGATGCGAACAAACACGAAGGCGGAAGCAGCCCGTGCTCGGAAGGGCGCAGCGGAGGCGGAGGAGGAGAAGGGAGAAGTCGGAGAAGCGTGCGGAAACGGAAGAACGCTACTATATCGAGGCCCGTGAAAGGGAAGAACGCTACTGAATCTGCAACTGTCGGAGAAGCACGCGGAAGCGGCCGCTAATCGGAAGAAACGCAAGATCTGCGACTGGCTTTCTCTAGATCGAGGACAGCGCGTCGCAGAAAACCGACACAGGCGATTCCTCTAGAGTTGAGCCTCGGCTCTGATACCATGTGGAAAATTAATGAAATAATTTGTATTTCTCCTTACTTTTGAATTGATCATACAAGGTATTATATAGGAGATTAAAAGAAGAAAAACTAGGAAACTATTTAACTAATTACAAATTTATTCTAATTCCATTAATTTAAGGGATTTACCAATTAATTCTAATTTCCTTAATTAAAAAAATTATAATTAATTCTCACAACTTTATTTCCATCTCAGTCACATCTCGACAGATAGATTTCAAACTATTTAAATTTCGACGGAACCATTTTAACACGAATGTTCGCAATCAAAATAATTTTAAGATGGATGATTTCAATCAATAAATGAAAGGCAAGCTTAGAAAATTTAAAATAGATTTCTCGATATGAAAATATGATTTTAACAAATGAAAAATTATATATTCAAGTAGATATTATATATAGTTTTTATAAATATAAAATCAAAAATGTAAAGCATACGGTAAAAATAATCCTAATAATTTAGGCCTCGTTTGACCCAGCGTTGCTAGTGAAAAATTTTCATTTAATAGCTACAACTCAAAAAACTTCATTATAGAGCAATGGTCCCCAAAAAGCGATGGATGTTTGAATAAAAAATTCATCGTGGCATAGGTCAGAACATCATAACTAAGGAATGCGATCATGAACACCAAAATGGAGGAACATCCTCGCGAACTGAAAACAACGAATATCATAGTGTCGGTAGATATGCTTCTTCTGAAGTTTGTCGACCAAACAAGCTCTTGGCGTTCTCCGTAATGGAAAGGAGGCGAGCCGCGCTCTCAAACGAAATCTTATAGAACTGTTGCAGCATATAAAAATCTATCACACCAACTTGAAAAATATTATTTCAGCAAAATGACACTTCAAGAATTATGAAATTAATATTTCAATAAAATTTCAGCAATTATGAAATATAGGCATCAACAATGTAAAAATATATATAATTTCACTAAAATGCAAATTGAAAAATATTACTTCAACAATTTGAAAATAGTTCAACAAAATATAAATCTCTCAACAATTTTATCAAAATGAAAGTCTAAAATTTATCCATTAAAAAATAACTTTCAACAACATTTCAATATAATATAAATAATATGAACTATAATTTCACCAATAAATTTCAACAACATATATTATAAGCAATATGAAAATATAAATTGAAGAAATTTCAATCAAACTTACTTATAACCAATGATGAAAATCTGAAAACTCGTAAAATCCTTCTTACCCAATTTCTCTTTGATTTTGCAATGAAAAATGAAATGCAAATGAAAAAAATATAACTTGCTTTTATTGGGAGGAAAGAAGAAGGGGCTCACCATTTTGGCTAAAATGAGAAAGAAACAACAACAGCAACAACAACAAAGCCTTAATCCCACTACGTATCATTTTTCTCCATTGCGTTCTATTTAGTGTCATATTTTCATTTAGTTCTAGTAAATTGAGATCATTTTTTATACAATAAGCCCAAGTCTTCCTAGATCTACCTCTGCCTTTCTTAACACAAGTCGAACTAAAACATCTACTCTCCTAATCGGATCATCAAATGATCGACATTTACTGTGAACAAAACATCTAAGAAGATTTTCTCTAATTTTGTCCGTCACAGGAGCTACACCAACCCTATCACGGATATATTCATTTTGCATTTTGTCTCTAAGTGTAAAGTCACTCATCCACCTAATCATTCTCATCTCGGCAACACTTTACTTCTTATTATGCTTCTCTTTTAAAGGCCAACATTCAGCGCCATAAAGCATTGCAGGTCTCACCACCGTCTTATAAAATTTTCCTTTCAGTCTAAGCGGTACTTTTCTATCACACAAAAGGCCTGAAACATTCCTCCACTTGAATTCTACTATTAACATCCCATCTATATCACCATCTCTTTGAACAACAGACCCAAGATATCTAAATCGTTTACAGCTTTTAATAATTTGATCACCCAAAGTCACACTTTTGTCACTAGAGCTACTGCTACTAAAATTATATTCCATATATTCAGTTTTAGTTCTACTTAAATGAAGGCCTTTAGACTCCAATGTAGCCCTACATAATTTAAATTTTTCCTGGGCTTTTTCTCTCGTTTTATCCACGAGAAAGATATCATCAGCAAAAAGCATACACCAAGATACATCCTCCTGTAGATGTCCAGTAAGACAATCCATAACTAAAGCGAAAAGATATGGGCTTAAAGTCGATCCTTGATGTAATCCAACAGAAATAGGAAAATATTTGGTCAATCCTCCTTCAGTTTGAACACAAGTAGCACCTCTAGCATACATATCTTTAATGACTTGAATATAAGTCATATCAACACCTTTCTTCTCAAGAACTCTCCAAAGGATATCTCTTGGAACCTTATCGTAAGCTTTTTTTCTAAATCAATAAAAATAATATGCAGATCCTCCTTACTCTTTCTATACTTGCTTCAATAGTAGACTTGCCCGGCATAAATCCAAATTGATTATGAGAAATCTTTGTGATGTGTCATAACCTATGTTCAATTACCCTCTCCCATAATTTTAAAGTATGACACATTAAATTAATTCTTCTATAATTTGCACACTCTAGTGCATTCCCTTTATTTTTAAAAATGGGGACCAAAATACTCTTCCTCCACTCCTCAGGCATCTTTTTAGTTTTTAAAATAACATTGAAGAGTTTAGTAAGCCAAGAAACTCCCAAATCTCCTAAATATTTTCACACTTAAATTGGGATATTATCAGGTCCTACAGACTTTCCACCCTTTTATGTGGTGTGCCGAGATAGCAAAAGAGGTAAAAAAATATGCAGCAATAAAAAATTTAGAAATTCAACCAACAAAAAATGACAGATGATTTTAAATTGATTCCAAATTAGTTTCGATAGAATAGGAAAATAAATAATTCATGGAGAAATTTTTGAATTTTAAAATCAAATTAAGTCACACCATCATAAAAGCAAATGGGTTTAACAAAATTCAGACATGCACATGTAAGAATAAATGGCATAATTTTTGGCTATGCATAAGAATTAAATTTCAGCTCAAGAGAATGTTACTTTTAACTTAATGTAATTTATTACTCTTTATTTAAATAGAATGCTGTTAAATTACTATTACATAGATTAATAAATTGTGATATTAATATGTTATTTCATATGTCACGCTTGATAATTTATACAATATTTATTAAAGTAATTTTTTAAATTTTGAGGCTTGCGTATCAAAATCTTTAGAGGCTTACACTTCACCTCATGAATAAAAAACGTTTCATTACTTAATTGTGCAATTTTAAATCATGCAAACAATAATATAGCATATAATATACTCGCATTTAGAGGGCATCACAGGCATAGCGCCCAAAATAAAGTAGTCATAGCAAGCAGCACATAGATAGCATTATGGGTGCTCAAAAAAACTTCAAAGAAAACTCATTCTTCACAATTAACTTGCATTACGCTTAAAAAAACTAGTTTCATGCACACAACATGCATACACTTGTATGCACGAGTACATGCACACATAATGATTATAATTTTTTTTTTATATTTGATCTTATTGAAGGATTAAAAAATTAACCTTTTATAAATCAAACCAAACACGAGTCAAACAGGCTAGTTGGATTTCAAAGAAATCAAATATAGATAAGATATTAATAAATAACTTTAAACAAAAGTTGAATTCAAACAAAATAAATTTTGAAAAAGCCAAACACAAACGCGTATTAAGATCGCTCATGTTCAACTCGTTTACTCCCGTAGTCCTCAAGCAGGTTGAATAGCTCAATGTTAAGTATAGAGTAAGTATTTTTTCTTAGGCAACTAAATGAAATTTGCATCTAATCAGTTCAGGGCTTTAGGCAATTTAAAGTTTGGTAGGCTCCAAGCTGTACATGGTTAAGTTGGTTCACAACAAATGACTTATTTAACTCAATTAAGCTCCTTCATGACTTTACAGAAAATAATCTAATAAAAAAATACAAGAAGCCTATGAAGCGCAGAGCTTCAATCCACCAAGTGATCTCAATAAGCATTTGAGGATGCCTCCACTTAAAAAAGTGAAAAACAAGAAAGAAGCAAATCAAGAAGAATTGGTTCCTAGTAAGTGACAATTAAAAAGGCATGTATTTCTAAAAAGGCTATTTATATAATTAATGCCAAAAAGGAAGACAAAAGAATAACCACAATGGTGCCTCCTTGAGAGTGGTCAATAAGATCCGCCATTTCATAGCATTCTTAAGGGTGAGGAGAAGGATTACGACTCAAAATGAAAAGAGTGGTTGATCAAATTCAATTTCTTCTATAATGATGTTGCACAAACATGTTGATTTTTGATAGAAGTTGATCTACCATAATTTGCACTTTAAAATATTGTGAAGGCTAAACCTAGGGCTTCGTTGATTTATGAAAAGAAAAGCCTTTGTTATACTATCCTATGAGAAGTCGAGATCAACGTCAGAAAGAGTCAAAGCACAAACCCTAGGGTTAAACAAGAGTCGACACCTTGGAGGGATAATTCGCACTCATTAAGGAAATGGGCAAGAGCAAAGAATTAAAGCAAGCGCTTAAAGATCCCCCCGACCCCCCTCATGAAACAATCCTCCATGTCCTTAAACCGCTCAAAGGAAACAAAATTGTCAAGTCACTCGTTGTGCAATGACCTTTCCGTGTACTCAATATGGTTACTAAAGCGGTTCTCTTTCATGTATATGCTCACTACATCTTATCGGATAATAGATATAGTTTAATTCAAAGAAGGATAACATGACCCTATTAGAGATATTGATAAAGACTATAGAACATAAGAGAGAAAATAAATCTCAAATGTTCTCCTAAATCAATTAGAATGTAGAAGATTCAATTGAACTCCTTTGATGGAGAAGAATCAATCAATCCAAATTATAGAAAATTTAGAAAGATGGAGAAAATACTGAGAAGAAACTTATAGATATTCTAGTGAGAGTTCATCAGAACAAAATTTCAACCTAAAATATAATGTAACACATGATGCTCACGGAGAATTTAGAAATATGGAGAAAAAACTCAGAAGAAATTTATAGCTATTCTAGTGAGAGTTCATTAGAACAATATTTCAACCTAAAATACAATGTCGCTTGATGTTTGTCCTTGTTTACAGAGAAAATATATGATTTGGACTCATTGTAGTTGACTGCACGACAAATAAGTCTAGTTTGAGGTCAATTGCTAGTTGGAAAAGTTTAAAGGGTTTCATACTGAGTGAGATTATCCTTGCCGAGTTCTTTTAACACGATAGCTGAGTTCCTTGGAAAAATAATCTTAACAAATAGGCAACTTGATGAGTTTTGAGTTAAGTAGCTCAAAACTGAGGGTCTAGTAAGAGTTGATCCTTGGACGACTAGACGAAAATTAACTTTAAGCAACTGCAAACTTTAGGAGACTGAAATCTTGGTGAGTTTCGAGTTGTAGATGGTTCTGGTTGGATCACAAACAGTGACCTGTTAAACCTAATTTACTGGTTTAGCCACTCTTAGCGACTCACAAGCAAATATGTTTGTTCAGAACATAGTGGAGAAGTACAGAAGAAAATAAATAAAAAATGTCAACCAAAAAATATTAGAACACACAATTTACTACTTCAAAAAGGAAGAACCAAAACTTCCCAACAAGGCAAGTTTGTAACATACATGACACGGTCGCAATGGTGGCCCAATAACATACTTAGCTTCAATATGACATTGTCCCATAACAATACGTCCAAAATCTCAATCTTCAAATCCCAATGCTAATATTTGCAACATTTCAAGAGAATCGCAAACGATTTCCATAACCTAACAAGCAAAAACCGATTAAAAAGCAACAGATCAAGCATCACCCAATCAAAACAACAAAAACATGCCACATTGTTCCGAGATAGGCAAGCGCAGACAAAGCCACCCTTTAAAATAGATCCAGGAAAGCAAAGCAATGAAACGATCCACAAATCTCTTAACCGTGAACATCCTAACAAACAGGCCCTACATATCATCAGATTCCCCACAAAATTAAAACTAAACACGCCACAAGAGTCCGCAGATCAGAATCCCATACCTCTGTCAAAGTACCGAAAACAGATTCAAAATCCCATAGGCAAGGCTTCTTGGAACATCAGCAGCGCCCGCCCCCTCGGCTCCACCTACAACAGAAGCCTAAACGGCGTGAGAGTCGGAAGTTCGATTCGAATTAAAGCCAGACTATCGATTAAAAATCCCTACTCTGTTTTTCAGACTGCTCAAAGAAAGGAGCGGTACGCTGTACCCTCAATAACTCTCTTAAACGTAAAACGGTTTCCCTGGTTGGAGATCATTGGGAAATAAAATATAGCCAGACATATTTGAAGAAGGGAGGCGGTAAAAAAAGTTTTATTATGCCAAGTGCACCAGAATTTGCGCACCCAAAAATTCACCCGAGATTTAACGCAGGATTAGTGGCTGGGGGGGGGTTATCAATAAAGGTGAGCGTTGGGTCAAATCAGGCACGTTTTGCCATTATTGTTAATAGATTGGTATTTGGTAAGTGTTTGAAATATTTTATAATGTGCAATAATAAATATCTATTTGATTGGATTGAAATTTAGTTTTTTTTTTCCCTCTTATCACGTAATTTAATTGTTGATTTATAGGAATGCATCTATATTTAAAATAAAAAAAGATATATAACAAGTTAAACACGAACAAATACTCGGCTCGCTCAAACTTGACTCGATTACACGCATAATGATTTGTTTAAGAGTGAAATTATTATGTTCATTGATTTTCAAGAAAAAAATGTTGAGTTAAGTTTATATTGATTCTGAATATTATTTAGTTGTATAATGGGAATTATTTATTAAAATAGTTGAAATTTTGAGGCATAAATATACATATAAGATATATTTCATTAAAATTTGAACTAGAAAAAAAGAAATGAATGGAACATGAACCATTGAAATTGATTTATACGTATAATAGGAAAATTTGATGAGCGTGATGAAACTTTAATTTCCTCCCTACTTTGGAGAAAGGTAGATATTAAGCTCATGAGACATAAATGTGAATCAAATAATTTGTTCGATTCAGATTATGGGCTTAACTCAGCTTGAGTCTCAACCAAAAGCCATTGTAAGAGATGAAAACTAATAGTATGCAACTTTTAGGAGGGGCAAATTGCGCCCCTGGACCAACGTGTCAGGGAAACGAAAGGCAAAATGATATTTTATAAGCGGCAAAACCGATGTTTCAATAGGGGAAAAGGATCAAATTGTTATTTCATATAAATAAGAATCTAAATTTATGGGGGAGCAATTGCCCTCCCTATACCCTACCTGAGTCCGCCTTTGATATCGGTACATAAAATGTATCTTTATTAGTTTATATACTAACTTTGTCTATGTGATTTTGTTCTCAATGAATGATATGTACTAATATACAAGGATTTGTTGGGATTATTATAGGCTCTAATAACCAAATATAGACCGAGGAAACGCATGTTTATATGGACAAATAAGTCTTAAGCGAAGTTAGCACGGGTTAAGTAACACTAAGAAGCCATTTAAAATATTAAAATATATATCAATTTGAGATTGTTCATGTAGACTTTATTAACATTACTTGGCCACCAAGTGTACCAAAATAATATCAACTTGCAATTGTTATCTCTTTTATACTTGCAATAGAGCTATAAATTTAGAAAAAATGAATATCACAATTCAAATATGGTAGTTATTAGATAGTCATAGATGACAGTAGTTTAGTAATGTTGTCGGACTATAGTGATTGATTGGTGATAGATATTGGTGGTTGGATGATTGGAAGAGCTCCATACTTGTTCATCGGTCTGAGCTTTTTCTCAACTCTCATTCTTCTTCAGAGAGAGCACGAGACTTCATTTATTGAATTTTTATATAACCATTTGAGTAGATTTAGTCAAAATTATTTTAAAAAAACCTATTTTTTGCACGGTTTTTATTAAATATTTTGATAATTTTTTATATTCAAGTGACCTTATATCCTGAAAACTTAATGATTTTTTTCTCATTTGATTACTCTCACTGAGATGTTGAGACCGAAAATAACATGCCAAACTTGTGGAAATTTTGCTCATTTAATTAATGGTTTTTAAGTCTTTAATACTATGAGTGTTTGATTTGAGCTCACTTAAACATGAATTGGACTATTTTTAGTGTTTTAAGGTTCGTCCCATTTTGGCATTAAAATTGATTATAAATTTATTGAGATCGGAGTTACATGATCGTGAAATTAAATATGAAGATTAATTCATCCAAAATGCATCAAATTTTGTGCTTGATGAGTTGAATTTATTTGTGACATCAATTTTCATGGTTTTATACATATAATATTGCACAATTTATATAAGGGAACATATTGAAATATTGCAACACTTCTAGACGAGCTTCCTGTGAAACAATGAAGCATGCAACTGGAACACCCACTTTGCTTTGAGTCTTTAGCAGGTATAATTAATTCAATGAATTGATTTGCAGAAAATAGAAGTTTGTGAATGATATCATAATTTTATGTGAAAAATAAAAAAATAAAAAAAATAATGTGGCTTAAGCTTATGAGCAATTCAAAATAATCTACATGGACGAATAATAATTATAGAGATTATCCAATAATTTTCTTATGATTTGAGAATACAATGTTACAAAATAGGGGTTAATAGCTTAATTTAATGTGAACAAATTATAAAATATTGAAAAAAAAAATTGAAGTGATGATAATGATTAAGAAATAACTAGCAATTGGTACATGTCATTGTTGTCGACTATTAATGATGGTTAGAAGCTAACTATATATGATGATGATGGGTGAGATAGTTGGGTGACGGAAGTTAGGTGATGACAGTTAGGTAATGATAGTTGATCCATGATGTTGAGGTGATAGTAATAGGATGATAATAGCTGGGTAATTGTGTGCGGGTTATGCAATCGAATATGCATGATTGACAAGCAATTGTTAGCAATGATCATAAGCATCAATTATTAGGCCAGTTCTAAATATTTTTAGATCTTCAATTCCTTCAAATTTATAGTTAAGTTGAATGTTTAAATAGAATGATCCCAACAATGCAAAAGTATTCAAATGCAAGCCTATATGAGACCAAATTGAGCATGTGGAGCATACTTTAAAACTTCTTGAAATTATTTAAGAGAACAAATTGCCTCTGAATCTTACATGATTATAATTAAAGTTTCTTAATGAAAGGTACCAAACAAGTTTAACATCACTCAATTTTAATATTATTATGACACTTAAGTGCCTAAGAAATTATTTATGATCAAGAGAATTAACACAGGGGCATTCAATTGAATGTTTTAAAATCTTGGTCAAAAGAATCAAGATGTCACTTTTAATAATTTATAAATAGCATCACATTCTTCATGGTATAAAAATTTATTTACCACTCAACAATTTTAATAAATTGGAAGTTTTTTTTTTTAGGAATTGAAACTCAATTATATATATATATATATATATATATTTGTATTTTGGAATCATACGATTCAAGGTATTTTGAAATATATGTTATCGTTTTTCTTCATTTCACGCACTCATCAACTAACAACTCTATATATTGTTCGCTTCATTTGTTTGAGAACTCATAACTCTCGCTATATGTATTATGGAATCATATGATTCAAGGGAATGTTTGAAGTAACCATTGAACGCCTTTTCCTTCCTCAATTTCACTTCATAGGCAATTTTCTAATTCATTGTGCTTGAGCCCATTGTGAGAACCCACAACAACACATTTGTAACCGTCGTCTGCTCCACACCATCTTTTCCCGACATTATATCACTTTCACAGCATACATCATTGATGCATACTCTATTTGTCGGAATATGGATGTGAGGAGCCATTCCCACGTATGTGCCAACGACCTTTACAAAAGTGGGTGCATTTGAAATTATCGTGTCTGCGATTATGCTTACAACGTGTGCGTGATGGCCCTCGTCGCCCTACTGAGAAGCTTTGTCAGGTTTGTCTTTAATAAAAGCTGATGACGATACCTTAGCGTTGTTTGGAGTTTATCCGAGGCTATGAAGAGCTTTGTAAACATCGTCCATGTCATATCCACAATGCAGGACAACAAGAGGATTATGTAGTTTAAGGTGCGAAAGAAGAGAGTTGAAGCATACCAATTAGGAGCTTTAAAAGAAGTGCACTTTGATAACAAGACATCGAAAGGAGTGCCGCCTATCCTATTCCATGGTTGGAGTCGAGATTCTGAAGGGAATACGATCAGACTCGCGAAGGAAACAAAGAGAGAAATATGTACTAGACGAAGCCATGGAAAAGAAAGTAAAAAAAATGTGAAATAAACCTTTTTTTTTACGAGTAAATTTACAATACCCGTGCTATAAATATAAATATAAAAAGTCTAGGTGATAAATATGTGCATCAAAAAGAAATTTGTGCCATGTATGTGATTTTTCAAAAAAATTATCCTGTCTAAAATGAATATTTTTTTATTGATTGTTTCAAGTGATATAGATAGTAAAATTTTATTGTTGAATATAGAGCTTAACCATAAATTTTTTAAGGCACTTGAGTAAATTTCATGATAAACACAATTCTTTTATGTATTTATATATCTCACATCTAAACATTCATATTTCCAAATTCCACATATTGCACTCAAAATCTTATATCATATACAAAATGATAATAGTATAACTTTTTAAAATTAAAAAATATATTTTTATGCATAGATTTAAAACAACAGAGTGTTATGTATGTAAACATAAAAATATGTAAATTTAGCTGTCAGATATACAAATACATAAGAATAAAAATGAGCGTTCTTTCTAAATTATATCTCATTTATATATAAATCATATTTTAATTTTTATATTTATACGACTCAAATTATATCAAATAAAAAATATCATCATCTTAACTAAAAAAAAAAACTGAAATAAACTTTATTTGGTATGTAAAAACTGAAGTTTACGCGCTAGGTATGTCAATATAAAATAAATATTACATCCGGACTCTAGATATAGAGATACGTCCGAAGTCCAATAAAATGACGCAACATGAATGTGACAAAAAAATAAAAAAAAATCGTTTTAACGCAAAAAAATATTTATCCCGTGTTATTTCACATCATTCAGGTTTTATTGTGATAGTATTCATGTGTTATTGTGTTCGAAAAATATTCTCAGTGTTATAATAATATAATAACGCTTGAATAATGTAAAATAACATAATAGAAATATTATCCTGTATTACAGATATGGATGACAGAAAAACACACATATCATCATATTAATGAACTCTGAATTATCTCTAAGTCAGGAGTCCTGCCCTCATAGAATAATTTTACTTCTAAACACAAGGGAATCGAGGATGTCTTTTTTTTTTATTTTCTTAGAGAGAGAGAGACTCGATCGATGCAGCGTTGGCTCCAGTACCGGCGGAGCGCCGGCATGCTCCGCTCCTCCCTCAACCGGTCTAAAACCCTAAACCCTAGCTTTCAGCTCGATCTCATCCGCCCATTTTCCTCTTCATCATCAGATCCCGAGTTCCGGAAGTACGCTGGCTACTTCGTTCTCGTCCTCGGCTGCGGCGTTGCTACCTACTTCTCCTTCCCATTCCCCGAGAACGCGAAGCACAAGAAGGCTCAGATCTTTCGCTACGCTCCGCTGCCCGAAGAGCTTCACGCTGTCACCAACTGGAGTGGAACTCACGAGGTCTACACTCGCGTCTTCCTCCAGCCGGAGAACCTCGAGGAACTTGAGAAGATTGTTCGCGATGCTCACGAGCACGGCCAAAAGATCAGACCTGTTGGATCTGGCCTCTCGCCCAATGGGATCGGGCTGCAGAGAGCGGGGATGGTCAATCTTGCTCTCATGGATAAGGTGCTGGAAGTGGATAAGGAGAAGAAGAGAGTTCGGGTGCAGGCAGGGGCTAGGGTTTCGCAGCTCGTGGACGCCCTCAAAGAGCACGGGCTTACGCTACAGAACTTTGCTTCCATTAGGGAACAGCAGATCGGCGGCATTGTGCAGGTCTATGTTAATTTTTGTCACTTCTGTCAAATATCTCTCCTTTTCTCTACTTTTCACTGTGTTTTTTGGTGAATGTTTTTGTTCTTTGGCTTTGCCAGCCCTTTACGTGCAAACATTAACGTTCTAGTAATTTATTTTGCTCTTGTAATAATCCAGTAATAATAGCACTGTATCTTTTACTTTTAAGATTGACTGATTGGTTCAAGTGAGTTGCAGGAGATGAAATAGAAGGAAAATGTTAAAAGGAATCGATTCAAAATTAGTTTTCCACCAACTTGTCTGGTCGAGGAGAAATTGATTGATTTTAATATTGATCATCTGTTTCCATTGTTTACTAGAATTTATCAAGGAATTGTTTTTTTTTTTTAAAAGAAGAATTTATTCATATTTTTTAAATAAAAAAAATCGATTACCTATTATCTTACACTGGAGCCAAATATTTAATGTAAAATTATAAAGCAAACCTCTCCAATTCCTATACATCTATAATGCCCTTAGGCTCTAATAAGTGGAAGAGAGAAAATGAAAATGAAATGTAAACAATAAAGCAATTAACTTAAAATTAGCTTTAACCTTCTTGCTTAGTTGAGAAAAAATGAGCTAGAAGTTTTATTTTTCTTTCTTTCTTGTTTGATGATTATATTTTTGGGTTTTATTTTCAGCAAGCCTGACACATATTAGTCACAATGATGAAACATTATTTTTTTAAGCATTTCTCTTTGATTGTTAAGGAAATTGTCAATTCATGCATATTTCTTTGTTAAATTAAATTGCCTATTACTTGCTTTGATACCAGACACCAATATGAAACAGTGAAGTAAAATTCATTTGCATTACCTCCACTTCCTTCAAGCGAAACATACCCGAAGAAAACATCGTGCTTGCAATCTTCTTCCTCGCCCAATAAAATGCATCAAAAAATCTACTAGAAATGAATGTAAGCGTGAATTAGTCATGGAGTGATGTCTTAGACATGGAGATGATTGATTAGTTAATTATACAGTTACAGTAATATTCTATGGAATTGCAGCTGGGCTTTTTCCTTCGCTAACTAATTCATGGTCTACATTATGGCAGCTCTAGTCACATTACTGTTTTTTTCCATCGGATAAGATTCTTCTCTTCACAATCCCTCTGCTATTTGATTCCTCCTGATGTAATTCTACTCTTTAATCAATCCATATCCTCTCTCTCATGCCTACACAAAGAAAAAGAACCATGTTTTTTATTCTATTGCATCCATAGGCATCACTGATAAAAGGCTATAGGGTTTGTTAGGATCTGCCAAGAAGGTAAATTTGTTGAACTCGCTGAAAAGTACAGTGCACTTTAGTCTTTGTACCATATCGTCCCTTGATTTGTTAATCTTTCAAATCCATCTTCCTCTTTTATTGGATGCATGCCCTATTTAAAATTATCTTCAGCCCTCTTGGCAGTTCTACTCTACACATCTGGGTCTCCCTAATTAGGATTATCCTCAACTCTTTTGCCAGCTTTACTCTGCATATCTATGCCTCTCTATTTACAGATAAGTTTCATATATAACATTGTCAATAATCTTTATTTATTGTTGCATGATTACATACAAAAAAAAAACCTAATTTTTCTTCCACTCTCTGCATTTAATTGTACTGGGGTTCCTGATTTGGAACCATGCTCATAAGTGCAGTCATTCAACTGCACTGCATCATCTCCCTTCGTTTCTCAACCATTTGGTTTTATTTTTCAAATTATTTCTTCACGTCTCTTACTTTCCATGATTTGTTAATTTGTGTTTTACCATTTTATAGACATTTATATTCATTTTTTATGCTCATCCGTAGTTAGCTTTATCACATGCTATTTAAATGAGACTATTTTAGATCCAGACTCAATAAAAATGTCCAATTAGTCCCTAAACTTTTTAAAATGGGCTGAAATAGTCCCTAAGGAGGATTATTTTAGCCCCATGAAAAGAGTCTAGGGACTAAATTCACACTTTTATAGATTTTTGGACTAAAATGACCCGCTATAAAAAAAATCAAGGGACCATTTTGACACTTATCTGGCTAGTTTTGTAAATATTTTTAGATGCACAAAATACTGCTTGTCATTAGTGCCTCAGTTGACTATGCCAGATAATATTTCTTCTTGCCATTTAATAAACATTTTTATTCATTTTTTTTATGCTTACGCACTTCAGGTTGGTGCCCATGGTACTGGAGCAAGGCTACCTCCTATCGACGAACAGGTTGTCAGCCTGAAACTAGTGACCCCCGTCAAAGGAACAATCGAGGTTTCTCCTGATAAAGATCCAGAACTGTTTTATCTAGTTCGCTGCAGTCTGGGTGGGCTGGGAGTGGTTGCAGAAGTCACCATTCAATGTGTTGATCGGCATGAGCTGGTGGAGCATACATTTGTGTCTAGTTTTAATGAACTCAGAAAAAATCACAAGTAAATATATAAATTATTTTTTCAGAGTTTGTATGATATTATTTAGCAATATTTGATATTCTATGTCCATTAAAGTATTTGATAAATTTTTCTTTCCATGTTTAATGAATTCCATTAATGTTTTCATTCCTACATTTGCAGGAAATGGCTTGGTGAATATAAACATCTGAAATACTTGTGGATTCCTTATACTGATACTGTGGTTGTTGTACGTTGTAATCCTTTTTCAAAGTGGAAAAAGCCAAACATGGCACGTAAATTTGGAGAAGAAGAAGCTGTACGACATGTCCAGTATTTATTTCGTCAGTCACTTAAGAAATATAGGTAAGTTTATTAGCTATGTAGTTGATTTATAAATGAGATATTTACCTCATCTGTTGAAACTTATCTAGTGGAACTAGTGAAAGTCCCGATGAACCAGATATAGATCAACTTTCCTTCACTGAGCTGAGGGATAAGCTTCTCGCTTTAGACCCACTTAACAAAGATCATGTCATAAAAGTAAACGAAGCCGAAGCTGAATACTGGAAAAAATCAGAGGGGTACCGTGTTGGCTGGAGTGATGAAATATTGGGTTTTGATTGTGGTGGGCAGCAATGGGTATCAGAGATTTGCTTCCCAGCAGGAACACTTGGAAGTCCTAGCATGAAGGATTTGGAATATATGGAGGAGTTGAAGAAGCTTATAGAGAGAGAAGATGTGCCAGCTCCGGCTCCTATAGAGCAGCGATGGACTGCTCGCAGTAGGAGTCTCATGAGTCCAGCATCAAGTTCTCGTGAAGATGATATATTCTCATGGGTACCTTTTTTTGTTTCCAAGTATTTTTATACTTTAACTTACTGTTTCATTAGATAGTCTGTATTTAAGTTTGTTCTTAGGGACATTTACATAATGGCACACAGTTCTTATGTATTTACATTTCTCACTTCTAAACTTTCATATTTACACACATAACACACAAATCTTTAATATTATATAAAAATAGCACTACTATCAAATTTTAAAAGTGAAATACACTTTTTCATGCATAGGCTTGAAACAACAAAGTGCGATGTATGTAAATATCAATGTTTAGGTGTGAGTTATGTAAATACATAAGAATTGTGTGGTACGTATGTAAATTTTCCTTGGTTCTTATCAATATTTTAGAAGGCGAGGGCGTTTTAGCTATTACGGAGCGAGACAGAAGCCCTAAAACAACGTGCATAAGTCCCACAACATAAAAGAAATATAAGACGTATACAACAACAACAACAACAACAAAAAAACATTCATCCCACTACGTGGGGTCTGCTACATGAATCATTTTTCTCCTTTGCATCCTATTTAGTGTCATATTTTCATTTAGTTCTAATAAATTATGATCATTTTTTATACAATAAGCCCAAGTCTTTCTACGTCTACCTTTGCCTTTCTTAACATAAGTCGAATCTAAAACATCTAATCTCCTAATCGGATCATCAGATGGTCGGCATTTAATTTGACCAAACCATCTAAGACGACTCTCTCTAATTTTGTAAGTTACTGGAGCTACACCGACCCTATCACAGATATATTCATTTCTCATTTTGTCTCTAAACGTAAAGCCACTCATCCACCTATTCATTCTCATATCGGCAACAATTAACTTAGTATCATGCTTTTCTTTTAGAGGCCAACATTCAACGCCATAGAGAATTACAGGTCTCACCACCATCTTATAAAATTTTTCTTTCAGTCTAAGCGAAACATTTCTATCACACAAAAGGCCAGAAGCATTCCTCAACTTCAAACTTCAACCAACCAACTTGAATCAACCAACCAACTTGAATTTTACTATAAACATCCTCATTTATATTTGAACGACAGAACCAAAGTATCTAAATCGTTCACACCTTTTAATAATTTGATCACCCAAAGTTACACTTCTGTCATTAGAGTTACTATTACTAAAATTACATTCCATTCATTAAGTTTTAGTTCTACTCAAATGAAGGCCTTTAGAAATATAAGACATAATTATTAAAAATAAAAATAAGAATTTATACTCATTAATTTAAAAACAAGTCTTCTAGGAATAAAATATTGAAGTTATTAGCTTAATTCTACTAAAAAAGTAAAAACATATAAAAATAAGTAAAGATGTTTGAGTCAAAAAATAATTTAGTTATGCCCAATGGATCTGAGTGATTGAACTTCAAGTTTATCCTTAAAATCTTCTTCTTCTTCACCAATAGTTGTCCAAATTACAATTAGGTCATTCATGTTGCTACATTTTATTGCCTAGTCAATTTGTCACCGTCATGCTGTGCATTCACAATTTGTTTCTTTTTATCATTAGTAACTATATTATAAAAATAAACAAAATGACAATCATAAATATTTAGGATATTTTTCCTATAAGAATGTGTAATTGTGTAAATGACCATTAAAAGTAAATATAGAACTCATTTTTTCATTCAACTTCCTTTTCCTATGAGAGTATGTTGTAAAACATCATTTCTTCTTTGTGTAAGATTTTGTGAGCACATTTCTGATTGCATCAAACTTTAATACATGTTCTTCATTCACCAAAGAAGGTTCTTCTGGAAGCATCAAATTTTTTTTTCTCAATAATCCAGTTATCATCAAAGTCCATGTCATTTACCAATATTATCAAAGTGTCTTATTTTTTTCTTATATTTCTCTTTCTCAATTTAGTATTGTATCTTAAATACACCAAATTGTTTAATCTCATGTGCTCCAACTTGTCGTCTTCTTAGTATGAATTTAAGCTAAAAAATATCATTTTAAAAAATAAAAATATAAAAGCAAATATTAAGAATTTTATAACGTAAAAATTTATTACCGATTCAGAAGTGCTACAATTTCTTTTGTAACTAGATAAATTGCAGGTGAGGTTAAGAACTCAAATTGTAAAATTTGTTATTTTTGGTGTTTTTCCACCAAATCTCCTCCACCGATCAGCAGAAGATCTTAACTTGCTTGGGTCTATATCAACTCTACTCCCAAAATATCATTTTAAGTTATTATAGAATTCTAGTTGAATATCAGCTTGGCGATTTTCAAAATCCAATATTCTATCCATACAAGCAATTAAGTATTGCTTCACCTCTTGTCATCAAAGAAATTATCTTCAAACCAATAGTGAGAGCTTAAATAATAACTAGCCACATATAATGGTTTATGAAGTTGGACTTCCCATTTTGCATCATTCTTCTCAAAATAGGTTCATATTTCTTTTTCTTGTGGCCACAATTAAAAATAATTTTTTTCTTTTGCTGAATCTATTAACTCATAAATATAACTTATGACTGACATTTCTTTTGAATCAACTCTTCTTATAACACATAAAAGAAGAATTGCACTCTTGATACAATAAGCAAGATGACCCCAACCATATGGATCGAACAAAATATTAACTTAAGCATTTATACCTTTTGTTTTCTTACCCATTGATTAGAATACTAAGCTTCTAAGGAGAACATTGCTTGAGGTAATTGCTCTAGTTGGTAAATTTTTTGAAGAGTCAAATATACAACAACAAACCGTATGATGATGAATGAACGAATTCTCTATCTTTTTTTAAAGATCTCATCAACTCAATATCCCATGTGTGCTCGTAAATAAATTTAACAACTTATTTTGCTTTTTCAAGTGTGCTTTTATGAATCTTCAAATTTCCTACATCTTCTAACATTATGTCAGTACATGTGTTGCACAAGGTGTCCAATGAATATGTTGTCTTTTTACAACTACCCTTTTACTCGCATTCACATAATTTGACACATAAAGATGCGGGAGCGCCTGCGTCCAAGGATGCCTTCTTGCGATCTCGTGAACTGAAGTGAACGCGGAAGCCTGCTAGTGATCTGGGACCTATTCAAAACATTGAATTGAGGGTCGATTGCCCTTCTTTATGTGGGTTTAAAGTGAAATCCAGATAGTTATGACTATTTAAAGTGATTAAAGTTTATCATTATGGAACTGTTGTTGTTAAAAATCATAACACTGGAAAGTTATTTAAAGTTAATGAACATGGATTGAAACATTATTATGAAGGGCACATACCATAATTTAAAGAAGTTTTAATGTTAAGTCAACCCAACTAATCAAATGGTATGTCAGGCTGACGACGTTAAACGAAGCGATTTATGAGAGACAACATATATATATATAGATAAAGTGTTTATATATTAGTAGATAATAATCTCACACAATTTTATACATTATAAATTAAGACAAATATTTGTATTAGAGGAAAATTTGTAATCGAATTGATCGAAAAAATGATAAAGTCGCAATTTTTTGCCACTAGCGCCGACGGTGCAAGAATGGGCGCTGACGGCACCCGCGTAAACAGACCAAAGTGTCGGCAGGCGCTGAGAACAGTTTTGCCCTTTTCGGCGGACTTTGGTGGGATTTCGCTCCGTAATAACTGCCGGGAGAAGTTTTTAAAGTCCTAAAACCTATCTTGGACGACTAGAAACTTCCTATTTTCGAATTTCATGACCTCCAATTCCAGAAGTACTTTCAGGTATGGAGTTTTCAATAGAAGAAAGTTTATCAGTTTTGACTCGCAAAGATTATATGACAAAATTATTGTAAAGAAGAGACGTATCAAGGAGAGAGGTTTTTTCAATCACGAATTGATTAATCCAATTTCTCCGATTGATAAAATCATTGTACAAAGGCGATGAGAAGTTTTGTGCTGCACTACCGCTGCAGTTGTTGTACCAATAGTGAATGAATTCTATGTCAAGTTACATGAAATTACCCAATGAGTTGTCTTCGTACGAGTTAAGGCTATACCATTTACTCCTGCGCGAATCAATAAGTTGTATATGATAGAAAACGTTCCAATATGTCATTATACAAATTTCATCCCTACAAGAGATTTAATGTAAGATTATAATTTTCTGACGGATGAAAGTGATATTTGGGAAATGTGAGATGAATAATATGTTAGTTTCTATGTTTCATTGCTTAATCCAATATCAAAACAGTGACATTTCTTCATTTCTGCAAAATTACTCTATACCATAAAGATTAGTAGAGTCACCAAAGAAAATACTATTTTGAATTGTTGCATTCAAATAGAAAAACTCATTGATATAGAATCTATCATATTGAAATCTGTTATGGGTATTAGTATGAATGTGTCAATTTATGGACTTGGACATCCTTCCACAATTTTTCTACTTTGCAGTCAATCTCAAGTTCAATATGAAAGTTGAGAAAAAATTTTATTACATATTGATGATAATTATGTTGGTAATGGGAATGAAGCATTAGATATTATTTTGGATCATTTATCACATGCTTTAACCTCATTGATGCCACAAACAATTGGAAGTTCACTTGCTATGGAAAAGATATTGAAGAAAATTGAAAGAGAACTTCAGAGTATTACGAATGCAATAGGAGGTCTTAAGTACCTTTTTGATCACCTAGATTGGAGGATGAAAATTTTTTTTTATCATATTGGAACATTTGAAGCAGGATTAGTGCAGATGTTTAAAGGAAAAAGATGGATCGAAGAAAATTTGACTAATCAGTTCCCGTACTGACCCTTCTACAATTTGTATGTTCATTACTAGTCAATGAGAGATATCAGAGGAGGAGAAAACACTGAAGATGAGACAACATAATTAAAGAATTTGAACTCTCTACTAGTTTAAAAAACTTATGTACTTAATGTAATTGTGTGGATTTGATTTAGTTTGCTTTGCTTTAGAATTCTGAACTTTGATTGTGTGTATAGTTTTATGTCAGCGTTTAGTGTTGTGGCTTGATTTCGACGCTGATTTATAATTTAGTTTGCTTAAAATGTGTGAAAGTGTGATTAGAAAAATGTGTTTATAAAATTGTATTTTCATATATAAAAGTTAGTTTGTTGTTGTTTGTAAAAATGATTGTTTCTGAAAATATTTGTGAATTATTGTTAGATAAAAATTTGTGTTTAAAAATACTAAAAAATTTTTGGAGAAAATTGAAAGGAAATTGAAAATTAAAAAAAAATTAAAAAAAAAATTAAAAAAATAAATTTTAGGCAGCAATGGAACATGCATGTATTGTTATTGCACAAATGGGCGCCGACGACGCCCTCGACCTGAGAGCAACCTTTAACTCTTTAAATTTGCGATTTTCACCGTAAACCGCCATTTTTACCGTTTGAGTCACCTTCAACCTCCAATTTTTGCTCCTAGGGCTTGCATTTGCTTGAATTTGAGGCAATTTTAAGGCAAATGAACTTTGGATTTCATCTTCTCTAGGTAAGAGGTACACTTTGAGTTAAAAAATATTGATTTTTACCAAGGATTTATCTCACATTGCCTAGATCTGAAAATTTTGGAATTTTATTTTTAAGATTTTTGAGAAAATTTTTTGGTGAAGAACTTTTACTTAGTGGATTTAAGTTTAAAGCGTTTTACTTTGTGATTTTCAGAATTTTTTCGAATTTTTTAGATTTCTCATGGCTCCTAGAACGAGCAAAGGAAAGAGAAAATTAGATTTTGATGAACAAAAATTTGTTAGCTTCAGGGCTAGTACTCGTTTCAATAGTCTACTTGAGCATACAAAAGTAATTCCGGATCGTGGTTTTAAAAATCCAGAAAGAGAAGTCCAGCGATTAATCAATGCTCGGCAGTGGGAAAATTTCTGTTATTTTACTATCGATGCGATTATTGGTATAGTGATGAAATTCTATGCCAATTTTACTGAAGCTTCTGATGATGATTTTATTCGTGGGAGAAAAGTGGAGTTTTCTCCAAGAAAAATTAATGAGTTTTATCAGTTGGAAGATGTTTACAGTTGCCAGTATAAATTATTTTCTGCTACTAATGAAGCCTTAGATGAAGTATTAATTTTCTTACTAATGGAAGAGGGACCTGGAAAGTCAAAAAATGGTGTTAAAGTAAATTTTCCTCTAAATTTTCCTCTTTCTATTCTATGCTTAATGTAGTATATAAGGTCTGACACAACTTTATTTCTGGAAGAATGATTCTTCAAATCATCATAGTGAGGTGACCAAGGATAGGGCCATTCTGAACTTCTGTATTCAACATGTGATGAGGATAAATATAAGCTCTATTATCTATATGAACACTAGATCTATTGCTTTGGGAGAGACCACTGGTGGTTTGACACACCCTGCATTTTTTTTTACACTGTGAACAAGCATTAGTTGATTTTAGACCTGCGGAAGAGAGGATTGAGCCTCTAAGACCTATTGGGCCTTCCAATATAAAAACATATGAATCTCATGTTGATTGGAGATCTGGGAGTAAGACCAAAGATATTCCTTTTACTTCGAGGACCCCTACTTCTAGTGACCCTATTAACAGAGAACTTTTAAACCAGGTGATGATCAAACAAGGAGATATTTTAAGAATGAATCATAGGTTGCAGAACATGGATGTCAGAAATGCTCACACAGATGCTTTAATACGGCTTTAATACGACAAGAGTTCGAATATGATGCTGCTTATGATGATGCGTTGGTGAGATATATGAAGGGTGATCATTCAGTTCAGTTTCCTACTCACCCTGTTTTTACTCCATATCAGCGACAAAATTTGGGTGTAGAAGAAGAAGAAGATAATGATGATTGATGATTTTTTTTAGTTTATGTTTGATTATACTTTGTTATTTTGTTGTTTGTTTTTTTTTATATTGTAGAGACTGTTTGTTAGACTGTGAGACTTTGTTTTATAGTTATGTTGAGTTGTGAACTGTAGTTTGTAAAACTGTTTTCGTTTCTGAAATTCAGTTTAGTTATGTTAGACTGTGAGACTTTGTTAATTTCAGTATTTTGTTGAATGTGGTGTAATTAACTCTTTCTCAGCAGATTTTATATGTATTATGTATAATTTAATGTTAATTTAATGTTTTAAGTTTAATGTTTTAAGTCTTGTAGCTTTTTATATTAGCACCTGTAGTATTTCAAAAATTAAAGTTTCAAAATCAGAACGTTCAACAGGTATCTCTTTTCTTTATGTATTTAATGTTTGCTTTCACCTTTTATTTTTCAGTTCTTCATGCTAAGTTTTTTAAAAATTTAAGTTTGGGGGGAAAGAAAATTTTTTTTTTAATGAAAGAAATTTAATTTTATTTGTCATCACTTAACTATATTTTCAAATTTTTTTTTTTTAATTTAACATGACCTTTGGTATTAGGGGTTATCTTTAGATAACTATATTTATGTTTCTAAATATATAGTAAACTTAAGTAAAAAATTTCAATAATAAAGGTTAATTTTAGAGATTAAAATATTTGGTATAAAAGAAAATGACTATGTTTTTCTATTTTAAGTAAAGAAAATTCTATGTTTGAAATATTAAAAATCTTAAAAGTTCATGTAAGAAGAAAATAATTAAACTTTATGAAATCTTTAAGTTAATATAAATTTGTTAAGTGAATAAATGTGACAAGTTTTTGACTTTTTGACTTTAAGAAGATTAAGAAGATGATAGTGAAGTTCAAAATCATTAAAGACTTACCAGATATAATAATCCTCACACATAGAAAAGAAAAAGAAAAGGAAAGAAAAGAAAAAAAAAAGAAAAGACGTGGGGAGAAGCTTGAGGAAATGCCTAATTAAAAATTAGCTTCAATTGAATCAATTTAAAAAAGAAAGTTTGTTACATTTTCTAAATTTTTATTTGAGTATTAGTTTATTTACTAGTAAAGTTTTATGAAGTTATTTTCATATGAATATTTTAAGTGACTTTAATATGATAATTTGCAATTTTTCTTGAAAAGAATAGAGAATCAGAAATCTTGGACTTGATTACTAAATATTCTTATACATTTAGTATTAACTGGAGTTGTTTTAAATTTTTCTTAAGTTATACTATTGTACTTAGTGGACTAAGATATGAAAATCTAGAAGTTAAATTCTTTACCATAAGTTATATTTTTACGCAGTAGAGAATTTACTTGAGGACAAGTAACATGTAAGTTTGAGGAATTTTGATACACCAAAAATATATACTCATTTTTTGTGTATTGCATTTTAATGGAAGACATTTGTATGTTTTCTTGCAGGTTGTTATATTTTAGGACTTGAAACAAGAAAGAAGCAAAAATGAGGCAACAATAATGAAATTTGAAGCAAAAGGGAAGAGGTTGAAATTTGTTCAGCGCCGACGACACCGTTTGACAGAGAGCATTGAATTTAATTACGGACACTGGCGCCAACGACGCAAAAATGAGTGTCGACGGTGCCAATGTCGGTTCAGCCCCAATTTCTAGAAGATTCGACTAATCTGGACGCATTTTGAAGAGTTTTTGGAGGCACCTTTCGGAGAACCGACTCTAGGCTTAATTTGTGGCCGAAATTGATAAAAAAAGTGACTCTTCCTGCCATTGCATCGCCCCATTTCAACTTTCCACACAACACATTCCTTCATTTTTCATTCCACAACCATTTAGAATCCATTGTTCTTATAATTTAGAGTTTTGTGGTGAGATTAAGTGTGAACTTTATTCTAAGAGTGTTGAAGAATGAGAAAAGTGATAGATTTCTTCTTCCTTTATTTCCTAGAAGATGCTACAAGGGATTTGTTTTGAGAAAGAGTTTCAGATAAGTGTTGTTTGTTTATTAGTGTTGTATGAACTTTTTTTTATATATAAAATTTATATTTTATTGTATCTTTCTCATGAAGTCTGAGTAGTTTACTTTATCTTTCTCCCTATTATGAGATATGATGAAATGAAGAGATAATATTGATGTGTCAAAATTAAAATATATAATAAATTGTGATGATTTTGCAACTTCGAACTTAATTTACTTTTGATCTTGCCAATTTAATTGTTAAAATATGTTGTGAAATATATAATCCGGAAAATAGAGTATGAGTTCTACAATAGAGTGAGAATCACATTTGATTCAATGAAGGAGAACTTTGTTCATGGAATTAAATGCAAGGAATTAAATGCAAATAAATAAGGTGCAAATAAATAGGGAAATATACTTTGTTAGGCGTAGAATTAGATAACCTTTAGGGTGACAGACTAAAATCCTCAATTCGGTCTTAGTGTTTAAAAACTAAAGCGAGAGTTAGCCTTCAGGTGAAGGGAAGTGGAAGCCAGTATCCTCCTAGCCTAGCCACGGATATAGGGACTAAACCTCAGATTAACCAATGATTTTCTATAACACTGTATCAGTGTGGATAATTAAAATTGCTCTTATTTGACACAATACATAATTGAACCATTTATTTCATCTTAATTTAACAAAACCTTATTGTAGTGGGAAAGATGTTTTTTCACATAAGAAATCTTCATTATATAAACATAGTTTAATAGTTTAATAGTTTAGTAGTTACTGTTTAAACTTTGTATTTCAGTTTTTTTATTAGTTAAATAATTTAGTTCTGATAATATCTCAACATTCAAAATTAGTGATAGTAATTTCGTATTGATTTTCTGTGAATTTTCTAGTAAATTTATTATTTCAAATTTAAACCTTTTCCGTGGGATCGATATTTGGGGCTTAAATAGAAACTTTTTTATTACTTGATAACGATACGTATACTTGCGTAGAATCTCAACATTAATTGCTTAAATTTTTTATTCATAAAATATTGTATCAAGCTTTTGACACCGTTGCATAGCGGAGTCAACTATATAATTTTTACACAACTATTTTCTCGGGATCACCCATCCAGGTGCATTTCTAGTTCCAAAGGAGGATATATATATTTATTATATCTGGATACACTTTGGAATGACAATACCTACTTAATTGACTTATCAGGAGATTGTTACATTTTTACTATTTCCAACTTGATCGACCTTACACGATACTACGAGAAGACAGAAGCTTCGCCGAATGAAGTCGAAGCTCCCCCATCCCTAGGAAATTGATATGGGAGCGCCCACGCACATGGATGCCTTCTCGTGAACTGAACCAGTCGCGAAAGCTTCCTAATGACCCGTGATCTGTTTAGAACTGTGAATTGAGGGCCGACTGACTTCATTACGTGGATTTACCACTTCCTTGTGACAGGGGATCCACAACTAATTACCCTGATGCTATTTATATGTTTTTGTCATCTTTATGCTTCAGTTTTTTATTTTGTTTCTATCAGGACAACTGTCAGTGTCCATTATTTTATTGTCTAGGGCTGTATTCAAGGGCGAGTGGTGCTCCAACTGTATCTGGTTTCGAGGCTTTGATTCTCCTACAAGGGTTGAGTGGTGCTCCAACTGTATCTCCCTTCCAAGGTGATATTTATCCTCAACTTTCTCTATCCTTCGCAATCTTCGCTTTGCTGCCGCCGTCACTATAATTATTGCAACCACTTCCTAGGACAACACCTTTGTTGTTGCCCTCATACCTACCCGCCACACGTTCTAGCCACCTACTAGTCTTTCAACCCTTCTAACTTGCAGCTGGCAACCTCCCCACTCTTCCACATTATTTCTGCCACCTCTATTCCGATCCCCCCTCACTATTGTTGCCCCAGAACAACAAACTGCTGTTGTTGGAAGCGCTGTCCCTGACTCCCTTGTTATTCAACTACCCATAATCTCAACCGCCACCTTTTTAAGCCCCTCATAACGACCATCACCATCACCCGAGATTCACCCTAATAGTGTGTTGTGTTTTGTTATTTCTCGTTTTCGTGTGTGGTTGTAACCCCTTATAAGCTTTTTAGTAATAATATTTGCTTTCTCATTGTGGTTTGGGTTAACTCTCGATATCACATTTTCTATTATAATTTGTACCATATTTTTCTTCCATACTTTTTCAATCACGTCATCCAAATAAGTGAATAAGTACTCATCACTCTTTATAGCCTAGAAGCATCTACAGATCTAAGAAAAAAAGTTCCTATCAGACTGTTAATAAAAAAATTAATTAATGTCATTTTTCATTTGTTCAATTTTTTGACATAATCAAGCGCCCATATTTCTTCCATGTCTTCTTATATTCCTCTAACAGCTTATTGATTATAGCAATTGTATCATTTGGTATCCAAATTCTTAATTCAAGCATTGTAGTGTAGTAAAATCAGATTCAAAATTAGTAACTGCTTCAAACATAGACATACAATATGAGTCGTCGATAACATTAAACATCTCCAGTTGAGTAGCAGAATCTACCAATTGCCCAATATGCATCTTTTTTTTCATTTATCTTCCACTTGGAATTTAGAGTATAATTCTTGGCTTGTGTTATGGTGAAATAATCTATTGGTTCTCTAATTCTGTGTCCTCATAGAGAAGTTTAGTAATGATGAATTAGTGTTGACATTCACAAACATTTGTTGGACTACTTCTAATGTCACTTAATATATTTTCATGTTGTGCTTTGACTTTTGTAACTTCTAATGCTTTCTTGCATTTCTCTTGTACTTTAGTGGGGGGCTTTAGTGCATGGTTTAATGCTCTTATGAGTGCTGGTCTCTGCATGCAATTGAAAGATGAACGGAAGGGAAGGAAGGAGGCGGCTGGAGGCATGTTGAAGAGTGCGGAAGAGACCCTGCGATGATAATTTGGGTTGGTATCCGACATTAGGTTTTTATTTTTATTTCTTAGTCGCCGGAGGCATACAACCCCGTGGGGTGCAAAATTTCTTTCTGGTTGTAAAAGGCATATGGGGGCGTACGCCTTATGAAGATCACACTCCCCTTAGTGGGTTGGGGCATATTGCCTCATGCCTCGCCAAGGGGGCGCCTTAATGCCTTTCAAAACAGAGATTGTTATTGCTGCCTACTTTGATGTTCTCATCCATTAATGGATATCGGTATATTTCCTGAAGATAAATAATTGATTTTACTTTACATACAAGTGTGCTAAGCCCCAAATAGCTTTTCTTGCACCATATTTGAGTAAATAACATTTAGTAAGTATGAAACGAGATACCTGAAACATCTGTGCAAAACTAACACAACTATTAGATCAATATTCTACATGACTACAAGAATATCCTTTGAAAATCAGTAATAATAAATAGATGAGCAACTCAAATTTCAACGGGAATTAACTGCCTCGAGTCATTGAAATGAAGAGTAAACTTATAACCATACTAATTGTAATATATTTTTATTACTAATTAGCATGCATGTAATATATAAGAATTTATCTATCACGAATCAAATCTACATAATATACCAAGCAAAGGATACGCACAACTAACACAATGGCAACTTGATCATCCACCAACTACTATTAAAGGTGCGTGAGCAAAAAGCTACACCTATAATAGCGACACTGGTATTTTTCTGTAACTATATTCTAAATTCTAAGGATTCAATTGATAAAGTGTTAAAATAGTCTCCTGGCTATTTACATGGATTCATTTTAGTCTCAGAGTCTATAAAAATGTTAAATTAGTCCCAAGGTATGGGTTGATATAAACGTCCGGGAAAACAATTTTAGCCCCCATTAAACCTGGGACCATTTTAACACTTTTTTAAGGGATCAGTTAGTATTAATCAATCATTCAATACAATGCCCAATAACGGGTATTTGGGCCCACATAGAACTTCGTATTTATTCATACCTCCCAATTAACTTCCACCCATTATGACTGAAAGGCATATTCTCAAAACTATTATTGGCATCTGACACCATTATGTGGTATGATTACACTTTAAAATGTCCTATCAATATTACACCAACATTCTTTTTTAGGTCCAAACCCATACATAATCAAGAAAGTTATATCAAGGGGCTTTGCATCACATGAATTTATGAACACGATTAGATTAAACAATTAAGTTGACCACTTGAGTGCTTTCAATTTTTTGGTGGATAGATGATTCTATCTTCCAAATAATAGCATATGTTTTTTGGTCTCAATAACTGTATTATAGATTAAACATAGACACCCAACATCCATGTGGGCTAAACGAGTATAACATACAAATAAGCTAACACTTGGTTTGGTTTGGTTTCCATAAATCGTCCTCTTTGGAACCCAAAATATTATCACAATAGTGACATTTCTGGTGCTGGTGTTTGTAAAACTGGATATATTAATAGAAATACAATTCAAAAAATTAGTTTGAGTGCTTATTTGAAAGTATTTCAAAATTAAATAACTTAATGACATTAACATTTTGATAACCTACAAAATCAAGATATTACATCCAATTAACTTCTGTTTAGTGGACTGCTGGTTGATTATTACTGAACATTCATGATGTAGCAAATTGTTAAATTACTTGATAAACCTTGAGTAAACTATGCAAGGGTTATTTGGAATTATTGGGCCTTTTTTTACATGAACCACTTGTTTAGCATCCATATCAGTTCTTTTGCTATTATTATTTATAACCGAGCTATTGTAGCTTCTATTTTAAAATGTATATTCTGTTTTAAAGCAATTTCTGGCTTTGATGGAAACTACTTTAACCTGAATGATGGCGTTAGTGGTGGTTGAGAATTTAAGATTTTTATGCTCTTTGACTTTTTATTATTATTTTTTTATCATGAAATTAAATTTATTGTATACTATAATAGTTTATTATGCAATCTCACTTCACAGTCATTTAATTGCTAATTATATTTCATTTTCTTGTAGGTGGGTATAATAATGTATTTGCCCACAATGGATGCTCGTCAGAGGAAGGAGATAACCGAAGAATTCTTCCTTTATAGAGATCTAGCACAATCACGTTTGTGGGATAAATATTCTGCTTATGAGCACTGGGCTAAAATTGAGGTATTGATGTGTCACTTTGATATTCCTACATGCTGTCTAGTTTAACATATAGTTTTATCTTGTATGGTACTTATTAATTTATATATTCCCGCCCTTTGAGTTATTGATATGATCCTTGACTATTCATTTGACAAGTTTACCAAAGTTGCAAAAAATTTTAGAAATGCTTTGAGGGTGTCAGTTTTCATTTAAGACCATTTCCATCACAATACTTTATCCTGTATTTGCATTATTTACTTTTTTATGAAATTTGTAAATTGTGAGATAAAATGAACTATACTTCTCTATGTTATTGGTCATATAGATAAATTCATTGTGAGCTTGAGAGGATTGCAGTGGTGCACATCTCACCAATGGCCTATTTGATTGCAAGTATTTGAAATTCTAAAGTACTCAAAATACAATGCAAAGTATAATGTATTTGAAATAATGTCAGCACTGTCACGGAATAACTTTCCTCAAGTCACCCGTGCCGGCTTTAGCGCCGTGCGGCTTTAGCGCTCTTTCTTAGCACTAAATCAGCCTTACCCCTCACAACACTGGATTTATGAGCCTCAAGCACTCTTAAGAAGAATAATAGAGAGAAAGTAATAATTAGCACTTGAATACTAGAATGTTTTGATTCAATGCTTGGGTAAATACAAATGAGGGGAGGAGCTCCTATTTATAGCCTCCTCCATGTCTTTGGCCTTTCATCTAGCCAATGTGGGACTATTCCAAGTCCAAGAGAAGTTTCTAGATTACAATATAATATTCTATCTCTTAGACTATTCTTATGTACATACATAACTCTAGAACATTCTAGGTTATTCTTAGATTCTCTTTAGAGCTTTTCCTTCTTGCTCTTTCCTGAATGTAGCGAAATCTTCTAGAGCCCCTTTGATGACTGCTTATATCCTGACCTTCTCTAGAATCTTCCATCTCGTGTTCGTCTTGACGACTTCTTGAATATGGCAGAGCGTGACACTCTCCCCCACTTAAACCCGCAGTGCCCTCATTGCGGCTTCCCTTGCACCTTCGAAACTGCCTCTTCGATTTGCCCCCACACTTGGCAATCTTTGGCTTCTCCTTGGTGCAACACATCTTCCTGGCTGGCGGCTTATCTCTTGACTCTGACTCCATCACGTTCCTTGGCATCCCAACTCTTTGGGACTTTTCTTCTTCATTGTTATGAAGGATAGCCAAGTTGTCCCCTTTGTCCTGTGAAATGTCATCCCTGAACTGGATTGCCGATAACGTTTTGGATCCTTGCTTGCTTAACCTTATTATTGGTATTGAGCAAGCTAGACTCCCTTCTGTGATGCATAGGCTATTGGCAAATGGCATTGGGAATGCTCTTGCTTGCTCTAAGAAGTTCATTCCCAGGACAACTTTGTAATCATCCAAAGGAATGACAGAGAAATCAAGATTACCTAACCATGCTCCAATGCTGGTCTTGACTCCTTTAGCCAATCCGTCGATCGACATCTCTGCTGAGTTGATGACTTTGATAAAGCCCCCTCCTTTAGTCATCTGCAACCCCAATCTCTTTGCTTCCTCGCTGGAGATGAAGTTGTGGAAAGCCCCCGTTTCTACCATTGCCCTGGTAGTCTTCCCTCCTATTGTCATCTCTACAAAGAGTAACCCCTTCCCTTGGGGTTTTGCTGGAGCTTGCATTGCATTCAGCTATTGAAGAGATCCCACATGTGCCTCCACGTCATTTTCCCTGTCACTTTCTTCTTTATGACTTGCAAGCAGAAAGTTGAGGGCCTTCTTTTGAGGGCAATCTCTTGCCCAATGAGGTCCTTCACAAAGAAAGCAGCGGTTTTAATATGGCTTGTTGTTGGTCTTCCCCTTACCCCATGCCTTTGTTAGAGTTGATTCACGACGTTTCTCTTCCTTGTTTTTGCCTTTGTCATCCCCATCTTTGATGTTGCAACTCTTCTTGTTTTCAGGTTTTCTAGGCTCCTTTGAATAATCGACCAAATTTTCGGCAACCGCGATGGCAATGACAAGATCTTGCACTCCTCGCCTCCTAAGCTCGGTCTTTGCCCAATGTTGAAGCCCGTCCATGAAGTTGAAGAGAGCATCCTTATTTGATATATCTGGGATTTCAAGAACTAGGCTTGTAAACTCTTTGATGTAGTCTTGAATCAAATCTTCTTGCTTAAGCCTTCGCAGCCGGGCTCGAGCCTCGTCTTCGGCATTCTCGGGATAAAACTGTCTCTTTAGCTCCCTCTTGAAGTCATTGAAAGTGGACATGGTGCACAAACCTTTCTCTACATCTTCTTTTCTTCTTCTCCACCAAAGCATAGCGATGTCTGAGAGATAAAGAGAAGTAAATTGAATTTTTGCATCTTCATCGACAATCCCCATCGCTCCAAAGTATTGCTCTAGTCCCCATATGAAGTTGTCTACTTCCTTTGCGTTGCGAGTACCTCCAAAACTCATAGGTTTTGGAACTTCGATCCTCCTGGCTTCGAAAGTGGGATGGCTTGTGGATGATGAGAGTGCCTTCTTGCACAACGAAATGTCCCCACGCATTTCCTCTAAGCTAACATGTATGTCGCTCATCTCTTTTTTATAGGTACTTCGCACTTCTTGGAGCTTCCCCATAAAATCATCCCGCAACTTAGCCACTTGGCCCATTAAGGTCTTTTCAAGTTGAAGCATCATACCTCTGATTGTTTGCGAAATTGTCTTATTTGCCGACAAGTTCCCCTATCTAATACGAGGATTAGATAAGGTTTATGGTTTATTTTAT
>NW_018164448.1:2270593-2271766 GCF_001263595.1 Phalaenopsis equestris
CCACGATATTCGCTCCAAGCTCCTTGCCGTGACGAGTTTAAGTTTTTTAGGGTGTCCAGTTACGATGTCAAATCAAACGACCATATAGTTATAGTCTTCTTGTCCTATATAAAAGAAGAAGACATGCTTAAAGCTATATAATATAAAATGCGCAATACAGGACAAACAATAGGGTGCATGTAGAACAATAGCAGGTAAAAACAATGATAGTATAACATGTATATAAAGAACACTAACAAGTAGAAAACTGGAATAGTATATCATGCTGTATAGGAAAAACAGTAGCAAGTAGAAACATGAATAGTATATCGTGCTGTATAAGAAAAACAGTAGCAGGTAAAAAAAAGGAATAATATAACATGCTATACAGGAAGAACAATAGCTGACATAAACAGGAATAGTATAACATGTTGTACAGAAAGAACAGTAGCAGGTAGAAATAGGAAAAATGAAGCGCTGTAAAATGTAAAGCAAACCTGTACGTCCGTGGGATCTGCTGTTCCTTAAGTATAGCAAGCCTAAATGCATCTCCAAAAGCAAAGTTCGGAAGAAAATGTCATCCAGGAAATCCGAGGAAAAGCGGAGAACTCGAGAAAAATCAACGAAAAAGACTCATGTAAAAGAAAATCCTCAAAACTCCTGGGGAAATCCCAAAAGAAAGGAAAAGTAACACGAGTGCCCTGTCCCAAAGCGTCGATAAAAAAAAAAAAAAATTCGGATGAGGGAGACCGCAAGCACTCGTATGGGACTAGGCTCAGCTGTATATTTATTCTCGAGGGTCCACGAAGGCTACTCGGTCACCCGAATGTCCGCCACTCGTCTAGAAGGGTGTCTTGAACCTCACTCAGGGGGCTATTTCCCAGCCTAAACAAGTATTCGTCAAGTGGACAATCAATTTTTAAAAAAATATTTTTAAAATTTATGTTTTTGACATGCATATAAATCTCGAAAAAGATTATCAAATTTTGTTTTATAAAGAAGAATGTATTTTATATTTTGAAACAGATTTTAGCGATTTTTATTGTCCACAAGACGATTACGTTGTCGGGCATAGGATCGCCGACCAAATGAGGACGACCAACTGAGGAGGTTCGAGGCGACTCCTGCTAGACTTATGTCGGTGAAGGATACTATATCCTATTGTTCATCAAATGCCTGGATCTTGATGTTATA
>NW_018164448.1:2273963-2274481 GCF_001263595.1 Phalaenopsis equestris
AAAAAAAAGAAAGAAAACCTGCATTTATGCATTGCAATTTAGGTGCTATAAATGTAAATACACAAGGACGGGGTGGTAGAAATGTAAACAAATAAGCATTGGATGGTAGGTACGCAAATATAAGAGCTTATTTGTTCGACACATAAATACGAAAAGATTGTGTGGCATGGATGTAAATCAGCTTATGTGCACATAAACATGATACAAATCGCAAATATTCAAATAAAGTTCCAACCCTCCATGAACCTTCCATCTTTAAGCACAAACCAACTCCGCCAGCTTTTTTTTCTTCTTTTTTCTTCTTCTCTTTCTTTTTTTTTTATTTGGAACCAACTCAAAATATATTAAAGCAGCCAAAGCAAGACTTGTATATGCATGAACAAAGCAGGTTTACAAAATTCTGTTGGAAAACATGGATTAAGCAATAGGCTAAACAAAAGTAAAGAGATATGGCATGAAATCAATGAAGCATTATCCCGGTCCAATCTCAATGTAACTACTGCTGCCTCCCTTTTTTT
>NW_018164448.1:2275787-2276407 GCF_001263595.1 Phalaenopsis equestris
GGCTAGGGAACGCGACCGAGAGGAAGGGGCGGGACTCGCGAACGAGAGGGAGAGGGAGGCCGGTTCGCGAACGAGAGGAAGGAGAAAGGCTCGGTCAGTTCGGGAACGAGAGCAAGGGAGGCGTGTGTGTTTGATTTAGGGTTTTAGGGCTTTAGGGATTTAAAATAAGTATTATTATTTTTTATTTATATAAAAAAAATCAAATTTAGTGTAATTTATTCGTGTGCGGCATCCCAACAAAATGGGTGTCCTTTCCTACCAAAATTGGTATCCCGGACGCGTTGCCGCGGTTCATTTTGTCGTCGGAGGTCATCTGGAGAAGTTCGCATTTTCACCCGTCCTCTGGCCTTAATTGAAGTCCGATTTCGTGCAGTTTTGTGAACTTTGTGTATTTGATGTGTGTATGTGACGAAAAGGTCGTGACGATGTTTTCCTAAGGCTTGAAGTCCTATTAGGAACTTTTTCCCTTGAGTATTCGCAAAATAGCCCATAACCGCTCGTTCATAAGACGATGGTCTTGTGCCAAAAATGCTAGACATCAAAGAAAAATAAGAAGCGGCTAGAATTTCTAAATGAGTGGGTCTCAATTCTAGTTTTCTAAGATGGTCAATAGGAACTCC
>NW_018164448.1:2276614-2283380 GCF_001263595.1 Phalaenopsis equestris
TATGTCGCTCATCTCTTCCTTATAGGCACTTTGCACCTCTTGGAGCTTCCCCATAAAATCGTCCCGCCCACTTGGCACTTGGCTCATTAAGGTCTCTTCAAGTTGGAGCATCTTACCTCTGATTGTTGAATGGATGGTGATGTCCTCCTCCTCGAGTCCATCAACCCTTTGGCCAAGTTCCTCTACTTGGCCCTCCATGCCATTCATTGCCTCCTCCATCCGAGCAAGGCGTGAATCAAAGCTATGCATGATCTCCTTAGACCTTCCATGTGGCTTGGGTGCAACAGGGTCCCTTTGCTCCTGGCGACCTCGCCCTTGAGATGACTCCACATTAGTGGCTTCCGACTCCATCACGTGCTCCTTGACGCTTTTCGCCATTCCCTCGAACCCAAATCTCTGATACCAACTGTCACAGACTAACTTTCCTCAAGTCACCCGTGCGGCTTTAGCGCTCTTTCTTGGCACTAAATCGGCCTTACCCCTCACAACACTGGACTTATGAGCCCCAAACACTCTTAAGAAGAATAATAGAGAGAAAGGAATAATTAGCACTTGAATACTAGAATGCTTTGATTCAATGCTTGGGTAATTACAAATGAGGGGAGGAGCTCCTATTTATAGCCTCCTCCATGCCTTTGGCCTTTCATCTAGCCAATGTGGGACTATACAATATCCAAGAGAAGCTTCTAGATTACAATATAATATTCTATCTCTTAGACTATTCTTATGTACATAAATAACTCTAGAACATTCTAGGTTATTCTTAGATCCTCTTTAGAGCTTTCCTCTTGCTCTTTCCTAAATGTAGTAGAATCTTCTAGAGCCCCTTTGATGACTCCTTATATCCTGATCTTCTCTAGAATCTTCCATCTCGTGTTCGTCTTGATGACTTCTTGAATATGGCGGTGACAATTTGGTTGCGTACAAAATAAAACCAATATTTGAAATATGGAGATGAGGGGTGGGTAGGTGTAGGTGGTGATGGATGTAGCCATCAGTAGCAGTGGGAGTGGTGGCCAGCAAGCAGGGGTGGTAACTGGTGTACAGTGACAGGGCGGTGGGCGGTTGGGGGAGGGGGTAGTGTTACCCGGCAACGTGATGCTTGGTGATGGTGGATGGAGAAGCCGAGCTGATGAATTCAAAAATAACCCAAATTTGAGCAATTTAAAATTCACCAAGGGCTATTTGGTTTACTAAAAATGATGCAGTGTACTTAAAATGTGTTACATTTGAAATGTGCTGAATTTGTTTGGTTTGGTGTAAAATAAATTCAGGAGTTCATATTTTGATATTTGGTTTGAGAAAAAAAAATGAAATCAATATACATATGATTATTGGAGGACAAAAGAGCAGAGGGGACTAGTGGAGGGCTGGCGGCCGCAGCAAGCAAGAGGTGGCTGTGGGCGACCAAAGGGCGTAGGGGGCTAGTGGGTGGCAGCAGCAGCAGCGGGCGACAGTAGTGGCGGGCCATAGTTTACACTGTTTTTGAAAATAATCTAAATCTAAAGGATTCAGAATACGCCAGTTTTTAACTGCAACATGATTTTAAATTCACCAAAATTTAACATTGCATACTTTCTTCATCCACAACCCCTAATTTTTAAAAACTCTTCCATTTGTTTTATTCTACACTATGAATTCATCAAACTAAACAGCCCCTAAAATGTGAACTATGCATCTTCCAGCCAAATATCCAAAATTTTCAAAATCTCTGAATTTGTTTTTCATTGTATTTAAAAATTTTTCCAGCAAACAATCTGTAAATTATTTTTAGAATCTGCAATATAGTTTTGTCAATTTCTGCTTATTACTAGAATCCCTTTTGGTGATATTGTTAATTTCTAAGCCTGTATATGATGAAAATATATATCAGATTTGCTATATGTGCTGAATAATTAACCTTAAAAGAAATGTTGAATTGAAAAAGAAACTTAAATGTTGTGCATTATTAATTTGAAGTATAAAACAGTAATTTCTTATTGACCTGCTCATTTGACGGGGTATTTTGGCGCATGGATTTGTCTCTATTATTACTCTATTAAATTCCATCTTTTTATTTCGCTCACTTGTAGGCCTACATACTCGTTAACTTATGCCATTATAAGAAACTTAAATGTTGCGCATTATTAATTTGAAGTATAAAACAGTAATTTCTCATTGACCTGCTCATTTGACGCCGGGGGGAGTTTGGCTCATGGATTTGTCTCTATTATTAGTTTATTAAATTCCATTTTTTTATTTCGCTCACTTGTAGGCCTACATACTCGTTAACTTATGCCATTATTTTTATAGTTTTATTTTTTGTTGGAAGTTGGGTTTAAGACCTCGTTGTGATGCAAACATTACGAGCAGCTTTCTCTTCTTTGAGCTCTACTGCAAGATTCTGTAGTGCCTGGAATCTCTCTTATCTTCTAGCTTCTACAGCCTTTTGAAATCATCAGCTGCCCGCAACCCTTCTGGTTTTCCACGATCTCCATTGATATCTTCTTATTATTTTTAATTGCTGGGATATTTGTCTTTTGGCCGTATCTGGTGTGACCCAATTCTCTGTTCTATTTATGTGGATTTATTATGTGTCAACTGTTTCTGTACCAACGACTTCTCCGTTGTCTTTTCTCTTCCTATGACGGTCTTTATGACCTCAAGCTGAGTCTTTTTTCTAGTAGCTTATGTGAGTGATTTCTATAGAAAACTGACTCTTGCAATTTTTTTTGTGATGTTTTCTATTTGATCAAGGAGAATTTTCTCTTGACTTTGATATTATACTAAATTGATTCTGGCATGTTAGTGATTAAGTGATAAATTTGAAGAGTTTTGGAAAATGTTACTTCTTATACAATTTGTTGATGAATTTTTTTTATTTTCATGCTTTTATGTTTTGATATGAATTTAAGAATTTCATAATGTCTGGTTAACTGCCTTGATCCGGAATTTCAAATATGGAGACATTTGATATTTTGTGTTTGAATTCATTTCTGTCATATTTTCAATTTTAATTTTAGGTAGCAAATAAGTTTCTAAGACTGATAGTATATGTTGTGCAATTTTGCATGTTTGTTGCATGCTTTTTAACATTTCATATTAGATTTGCATTAGGAAATCTGGGCCTGTTTACATCTTACATTAAGATTTTGTATCGAGCTTAGTGTTGCATAACATATTTTAGAGATGCAGAGTATGATATCATGATTAATTGACTTAGCTACAAGTAGTTGCAATTTAAACTAAGTTTAATAATGTTGTTGACAAATTCAACATAATTATTATTGAGTCAAGAGTTTATTACTACATCTTTGATTTGAGGTATAATCCGATATCATTTCATATTGGATGATTAACTTAATAATTTTTTTTTATAAAGATACAATTCTAATTAAAAAAATAAATTTCTTCAAAATAGTGAGGCTTGCTCATAAATTTTACTTCTGTTGTTGCTAAATTATAATCTATAATTGCTAACATGAAATATATACTTCAAAAATAATAATTTTCTGGCTAATTCAAGAAATTCGAATAAGGTAAAATTTTTGTCCCATATATTTTATTTAAGGTAAAGCTGACGTGAGATCAATTGCCAGTATAAACCTATGGAGCAAGAGAGTTTTTTCACAATATAACTCCCTAAGTCTGGAACCAGAGACTAATACCTTGAAAATCAATGAGCATGCCACTTCATCTTAGGAAATATATTAAGCATGAAGTACAAAGAATAAATAAATAAATTACAAGCCTTTGTTTATCATAGAATAGATTTGTAAAAAGAAACTTCACTTTTTCAAATTTTTCATAAATTTCCTTCGAAGATTACTTAACATTTGATTAATTAAGAAACATCATCTACATTGAGCTTACTAAACATGAATTAGCATCATAGTAATGCATGATCAAATTTGTTCCTTTTAAAATAAATATTCTTGAAAGGATGAATTAGGTGTTAAAAAAGATTTAATTGCATTACAATTTTACATTTGGTTATGTTAAATATGAATATCCATCGTAGAGAACTCGAGAGATTTGACCATCTCTTGTAACCTCCAATTGGTTGTCACTCGTCTCTCTTTTACAAACTCCGGACCAAAATATGATGACTATAATCGGCTAATTCTTGCCTTTGTGAACGCAATTAGGGAATAATTGTTTAAGATTAATAATTTATGTCCTATAATGTATGTGTTTGTAGCATAATGTCATAATATGTGAACTATGAACCCATTAAACAAGAAAAAAATCACTTTTTTTTCTTTTATATTATAATGAAACTGATGGAAGCCAGCCTTACTGTAGGTTCCCAAGGACAAGGAGGAGCTTATTGATCTGCAAACAAGACTAAGAAAGCATTTTCCTGTTGATGCTTATAACAAAGCTCGCAAGGAGTTGGATCCCAAAGGAATTCTCTCCAACCGCATGCTTGACAAGCTTTTCCCATCCTCTCTTAGCTGAACTACCTTTATCTTTCCACCCCCCACCCCCCAAAAAAAGGAAGTTTTACATACATATCCCTAAATTCTTATGTATTTACATATCTGTCATTTAAACTTTAATTTTTCCATATACATGAAAAGGTGCATCTCACTTTTTAAAAAAGTGGTACTTTTGATGTGTATGGAAGATTTGGGTGGTATAATAAAAAAGTAAACTGTGTTAGATATGTAAATACATAGGAATTATGTGATATGTATGTAAATGCCCCAAAAAATCATTTTATTTTTATTGGATGGTAAGTTGTAATGCCAAACTAATTGTTTTATACTTTATTTAGCTTTAATAAAAGCTATGGCTGGTGCCGTATCAGTGTGGAGTTATTTTTATGTAAAGTTGCTCTAAGGAGATGATCTTTGTCACCTTGCTTAATGAAATGTACTTTACCTTGCAAAAAAAGAAAACGTTTGTCTGGGTTTTTCACTGCTTTATATTTGTGGGGTTTAAATGAGCCTGAGTTTGAACATGTTGGGTGCTTATTTGTGTTAGGCTCATTTGATATTTAGCTCGAGATTGAAATTATTGGTGAATGGTGCTTTCATATTTTGCTATTTGTTTAGGATTTTATATAAATTTACAAAATGAGAGGGTATCTTGTTTGGCTATTTGTTACTATTTTACTATTGCTTATATGTATATATTACTTTTTTAAATGAAATGGCTAAGTCTATTATATGAGCCCGAGACTTCAGTCATCCTTAATGTGTTTAACATTTTGATTACCACCTCCTTAAGGCTAACTGTGCCAAAGGGGATTCGAACCCCCTACTTAAGGGGTCTTATATCATGGATGCCAACCAACAGACTAGGGTGAGTCACATAGTTCTCATGTGTTGAATCCTCGTTTGTTCGTGAATCTCATCCCAATGGATAAACAAGAGAGTTCTAAATGTATTATTTCTTATTACCGTTCACCCTTTTCTCTCTTTCTCCTTTCTTATGTTTTATCTCTTGTGATGTGATCACTTTCAGGATGTTGAATTCACACATTTCAGTTGTTGAATCCTGATTTATGAGTCAATCAAATAACATAAAATGTTAGAAAGGAGATAAGTCATATATTTATATCTAATAACTAAATTTTTATAGCATTTTGATATTATAATTTTGGCGTTAAATTGTGTATTTTATTTTTAAAATTAAACAATAATATTTTGATGTGATATTAAAGATTTGTGTGTTGTGAATTTCAATATAAAATTTAAATCTTGAATATATAAATAAATAAATGTTGTGTGGGATGTGTGCTAATGCTCAGGACATTCAAAGTCAACAATCCATTCCCCTGAAAACTGGTAGCCTTATTAAAGCAATAGGCTGCCGACTTAAAACCACACGCTATTCACTATTCATGCCTATTATTCGCATTTTATGTATTTATTTAAACAGTCACATCAAAGAGAGTATTTTATTTATGAATTTTATTTTGCAAATTAATAAATTAAAAAAAAAAGTGGGCACATTAATTGAAAATAAAATAAAAAGTTAAAAATATGAGAATATTTTGTAAACAAAGTGAGTACTGATACCAAACTAAAAAAGAATTTGCATGACAACTGATCAAATTGTTCCTCATTACATTCTTATGTTGTAACATTATATTGCTAATCACTCATTGTTTTGTGGGATTGCAATGTCAAACTAAGCTTGAATCTTCCCATTCATTGAGCTTGTATAGTGTTAATCATAGTTGCCAACAATAATAGACATTCATATTATAAAGTATTTATGCATAGATAAAACCAATTATGATTTTACACCCACTCACTATTGATCTACAATTAAAAAATGAAGTACATAAGAAGAAGTAATAGTAATTAAGCCAGATCCACTAAAACATAGAGGTGATATATGTGTTCGTTTGTGATATATTGAGCACATCCTCTAACCCACAAACCTTCAAGAAAGCCAATCTATAGGCGAGCTCACTTCATGTTCTCTTCGCTAGCACTATACCCATGGTGCATGGCTTGAGGGTGTTAATTTCCCTAGCTCACTTATTTATTTTAGAACCACAACAACTAGCGATTTACTAAGAAAAACTAGAGAGTTCTGCGATGGCAACATCAATAAGCTTACCAACCAATCAGAAGTTGACCTAACCAACACCCCATCTATTCGCAAAATGACACATTGAGAGGCTACAAGATGCACTATACTACCACATAAGTTACGAGAAATATCATAACACACACATATTTAATAACGCCCACACATTTAGATATATCTGCTATCCAGTCATATACATGCTATATTTTTTGTTTATGTATTAGACCGAGACGCTCTT
>NW_018164448.1:2283396-2305038 GCF_001263595.1 Phalaenopsis equestris
CCTTCATATCTATAAAATGAAGTTAATCTTAGTTGCATGTTACTCTCTTCAACATCTCTCAAGCCATCCATTCTTTCACAATTCTCTCTCTCTAATGCTATTGTAGTTATTTAATTATAATTCTCTTTTTATAAATATAATATTTCAAAGCGAAATATTAATATCCACTCATCCATCCTTCAAAAAAAATATTCACACATATTATAATCTCCACCATTTAAAAAACCAATTTATAAAGAGTAAAATAAAAATTAATTTCCAAAGAGCTTAAACCAGAAGCAATTCTCATAAATATAAAATTTTGCTATATGAACTCTATAACAATACTAAAAAAAGTAAAAAAAAAAATTACTTCTTATGCACTTGAAACTAAGTCTGTAATTTTTTTAGATAACTAAAGAACTGATCATAAACTTTATTCTTCTACTGAATTTCTCATGTTTTACATATAGCTAATTTTAGGGTTTTGGTGATCAGTTACAGGAACAGAAGCAGGTTCCATCATCACATCTCGTAAGAGGACATGAATGGCCACATAAAGATTCACAGTAATTGCTACAGATCTGTACACAATCAGTACTGTTTTGCCTGCAAGATACCTGCTGAAAAAAACCTTCAATCTTTTTATTTGCAGTGCTGCTCGAGGAAGAAGATGATTCTGAAACAAACCCTAGATTGTTGTGGAGTGCAGAGAAAGACTAATGATTATAGAGAGATTAGGTGCATACTAATTAACTAAGTTAATTAATTACCTGTGGGAATGAGGAAGAGGAAGAAGAGGGCTGCTATCAACCATGGAGGATTGTTGGCCATCAGAATGAAAAGTAGGTGTGGACTGGTGGCTCTTGTTGGTAAGAAGGATGGACTAAAAATCTATTAGATGTGGGTCCATTATATAAATAGATGGAATAGACTTGTAATAAAGTTTATAAATTGTTGAATAAATAATTATAGAATATTAATAGTTGTGAGAATGATGATTCATGAGAAATATTTATAGTTAGGTGATGATCAAAGGTTCATTGATTTGGGTGATGATCAAAGGTTCATTGATTTGGCTATTCTCCTGATAATTAGAGGTGTGTTCATTATTAAATTGTGCAAGATGGTTGATGGTCATTTATTTATTTTATTTTAGAGAGAATAATTAGAGAAGTGGGTTCATTATATAAATACATGGGATTGTTGAGTAAAATATGCTAATAATTCATGGATTAAATGTTTTAATATATTGTCTAATTGAAGCTTGCTTGATTCTTAGTTTGACCAAAATAGTACATGTTATACATCTGTATATATGAATAGATACATACATACACATGAATAGACACATGCATACATACATACATACATACATACAGAATACACATACACAAAAATGCACACATATATATATGAATAGATGTGTACACATATAGATAAATACATATGAATAGATGCATACATACATACATACATACACACACACACACACACACATACAGTGACTCTCTCTTCCCTCAATCCACTTCTTCTCTCTCTTTCTTTCTCCCTTTTCTGCGCAATGCTAGTAGGGTTTCAGTATAGCCTATGGTCATTACGGGACCCTACGTCCTCAAAAGATTCAACAGATGCATCATTAAAATCAAAATCATTGAAGTCGAACGAACATTGCATGCAATTGTGTTCATAAAAAAAGAAAGCAATTAAAAATCAGTTCAATATATATAAAACTCACTTTCAAAATTCAACTCAAATCATTTTCTAACTCAAGTTAAATGAAGTCTTTGGTAGCCGTACACCATACTTTCATAAAAACTACTACTTCCCAAACAATTATTATTATATTCTTGGTAATTTAGTCAGAACAAAATTCAATTAAAAAATTAATTAATTAAATTAAATTCAAAGAATAAACAAAATATATGAGATGTGGGCCATGATCACCTACAGACAATTTAAATACTATTACTAATAATATATGAAAATGAAGCTGACAGAACGGTAGCATACAAAATAAAAGCAAAATTTACATACATACCACTCTATTTTTATGTATTTACATATCTGACACCTATAAGCTGCTGCAAAATTACTGGTGAATCCATATTGATAAGCATGTACTGTCGTTCTCTCTATATATATTTTAGCCTTTGATGATGTGATTAGTGATAATTTAATCGAATAAGTTTTTAATTGTTTCTGTAAGAGATTAACACCAATTTCAGAAAACTTACAATCAAATTGACCAGCTCAACTTGACAGACCCGATGACACCAAACTTGGTCTAATCCGAGTCAAATCAAGTCCAGATCAAGCATTAAGCTGTTTTCAGAAGTTTATGGAGTATAATTGGAAATTCAAATCAATTCAAAAATTGACAAACTTTTAGTCGAACCGAGCGTCTCAACAAGACGAATCCAGGGAGTCCAAGATCACTCAGTTCTAACATCATTAAGTTTATTAGTATGTTAGTATATTAATGTTAAGAAGTTAAAATATAATAATAATGGGATTATGTCAGAATATTTTTTCAACTTTAATCAATATTTAATAACAATTTTTATTTAATATTAATACTGTAAACAATTTGATTTATTAGATGATGAATATTTATATCATGAAAAATGAATGTTTGAAGCTCTATTTTAGATAGAATTAATATGATTCATATATAAACATAACTTATGAAGAAACAAAATAAAGTTAGCATTCTAGAAAGATGTCGGCAAGCCGTGTGATACTTCACCTCGCCATGCATAGTGAAATTTCGATACATAAGTTCATAGCAGGTGTTATATATATATATATATATATAAAAGAGTCGTGTACTCAGATCAGTTGGTCCGACATCTGCTTTTCAGTTGTAAGTCCCTTCTGGTCTGGGGTTCGATTACCCCCGAGTGTAGGGTGCTAAATTTAATTTACTCGAATTCTTAGGCACATGAGAGATGGTCGGAGCTTGTATGATAATCTTCGGCCATTCCTTTATATATATATATCTGTGTGTGTGTGTGCGCGCGCGTGCGCGATAGCCTGAGTCATTGGTTGCGGCCTTTGGTGCAAGTCCCTCTGGTCGGGGGTTTGATCTCTGGGTAGGATCAAATTGCAGATCTGTTTGTAAGGCGGGTCCACCCCTCGATCAGACTTTGGGGTTAATCAACGATCAACCTTTCATGCATATGTAAAGTGAAAATTGAAGTTTGGGTGATGGACAAATAAATACAAAAGAGTTGGCGTGAAGGAATCAACTTGTTAGAAGTTAAAAACAGAAGAAGGGAAGATTGCAATTTTACAAATGATTAAGGATGTTATTTCCACCCCCCGCCCTTCCCTTTTTTTTTGGCTTTATAGACCATTTTATTGAATAATAAGGGCCCACTGATTCACAATTTCTACTTCTTCAAGATTCTTATTGGAGAAGTCATTTTTAACATTAGCTCTTGTTTTCCACAAAAATATATCTTTAAGAATTTTCATTACATAATGGCATCATTATCAAGGGAGAAAATAACATTATTGTTTAGGGTGAGCTAAATCACAAATTGAACAAATTTTTTCTTAAACATTAAGCAAAAAAAAAAAAAAACATATCAAAGAAGAGCAAAATTACTAAAGGCCCGTTTGTGACAGCTTATTTGGCGCGTTGTGTTTTGAAAACGTCGGATGAAGCATTTGGAAACAGTGGCTCCGTCTTTTTAAAAAATTTATGTTAACACAGGCCACAGGTTCGACCTAGCGGCCCGCGTTTTTTCTCGAGCTTATTACTGACCTATCCTTTCAAGCTCCCCTCTCACTGTTGCCCTCTCTATCGTGTTTCTTCTGTTTTTTTTTTCTCTCTCGATTGCTTTTCTAGATCACTCCTCTCTCACCCCTCTCTCTGGTGGGAACGAGTTACCTTTCTCATTTCCCTCTTCCCTTCGATCTCTGGTGGTAATGGGTTGCCTCTCTACTCTCGCTCTTTTCTCCAATTTCCTGCTCTGTCTCTGTTTAGTGTGCTCTCTGTCCTTCCACAATATCACCTTTTTTTTGTTGGAATGAGTTTGTCTTTGTGAATTGCGGCTTTCTCATTTGTGGTTTAAAGTGAGAATTTGGATTTTGCTCTTTCTGGCTTTCTCATTTGCAGTTTGAAGTGAGAAATTGAATTTTGCGATTTGTAGCTTTGTCTTTATGATTTGAAATTTAGATTTTGTGAATTGTGGCTACATGTGATATGGAATGGGGTTTTATCTTTACCTTTGATGTTTGAGTGAGAATTTGAGATATGACTGAAAGAAGCAATGTTTTGGGTGCCTTGTATGCAGTAGCCGCAAATAAAAAATATGGGGTCGGGTTTTATCTTTACCTTTGATGTTTGAGTGAGAATTTCACAAATGACTGAATGAGGGTGCTTGATTTATTGATAGCAATGTTTTGGGTGCATATATGCAACTACATCAAATAAAAAATATGGGGTGGGGTTTAATCTTCACCTTTGATATTTCATGGTGGTGTATGTTGGTTTGTGTGTGGAGGTGGTGGTTTGTATGTGGTTGTGTTTATATTAGAAGATGTGTTGATGAATGAGTGCAAGTGGTGGTTGGTGTGTGGTTGTGTTTGTGTTAGAGAATGTGTTGTTGGATGTGTACAAGTGATTGTGTTGTAAAGGTGGTGGTTGGTGTGTGGTTGTGTTTTTGTGGAGGTCTTGGTGTATGGAGGTGATGGCGGTGGTGTTGTGGTTGTGTTGGTGTGTAGAGGCAGTGGCATTGGTGATGTGTAGGTGGTTTTGTAGTGTGGTATGGAGGGGCATTGGTGATGATATCATGAAATTTCTATTTTTTCTTTGAGTTGCGATATTGTAACATTTCTGTTTATGTTAATTAGTTTTTTCATGCTAGTAATACAATAGTTAAGACAAAAGAAGTCGGTTCATCTGCAATGTAGGATAAAGAGACAAAATTAATATTTTGCGATCTATGCCTCAATGAGGTCTAATTGGGAAATAGGCCGACAATCTATTTCAACAAGGAAGGCTCGCAAAATATTAATAGAAAATTTAAGGAATGTATATGAGAGAGTATGATAGGATGTAGTTAAAAAAATAAGTGGGATCAACTAAAGAAGGATTGAAAAATATGGAAGGAAATGAAGTGAAGATCAACATGTTTGAAGTGAGCTTCAATAAACTGAACGATTGATGCTTTCAAGGAGTCATGAGTAAAGTGACAGGCAGTGAACATTTTTGAAACGTCTCCTATTTCTGTCAATTTTTAATTTATTTTCAAATCCAACATGTTATATGAATTTTTAGGTGGTGCATGCTGCAAGAAAGTTTAAATATAGTGGAATCGATCCTGAGGAGAAGTTGGATTGTATGTTTGGAGGTGTCATGACAATGTGCAACAATGCATGTGCCCCCATGGGGCAGGGTTTGGTGGCATCCCCGAAAATTTGGAAGCTGATCAAACAGGTGAATCCAATGAAGGCCACCCCAAACCTCCATGAAATTGAGTCCACAAGTCATTCAAAACATCCCCGGGTTGAAAAAAAAAGAGGAAGCTGCTTTCCTTAGAAGCTAAGAATCCAATGAAGGCCAGCCCAAACCTCCATGAAATTGAGTCCACTAGTCATTCAAAACATCCCCGGGTTGAAAAAAAAAAGAGGAAGCTGCTTTCCTTAGAAGCTAAATCTCATAATATGTTGCTTCATGCACCAAAAAATCATAAGTGATCACAAGAAACTTCTAACCAATATGTCATGTAAATTTTGGATGCAACTCTAGAAATTTATGATGACATGTCGTTGTATTTGTTCTCTATAAAGTTGCTTGAATATTTAACACAGAGAGAGTTTTTATAACGATGCTCTTTGATCGTAGGGTGGATTACCTAAATTATTTTCATAGGAGTAGAGACATTTGCTCGGCAATTTTTTATTAGATTCTTATGGGATATTTGTATTTATTTATGGTTTTTCATGATGCTTTTTGATTTACTTGAGAGTTTTTCATTCCTCGTTATTTTTTTCTATTTACTTATATAACATTATTTGCTTATGTTGTTTTTGTTTGTAACCTTATATGATTGTAGTTGATTCATTTATGCTTATGTGTTAGTCACTTTGATATTGAAATATATGGACACAACTAAAGAAAGGTGCAAAAAGAGAGTTGCAGTTGCAGTATGCTTGATGTATGGATATTATAGCTCGTATATAGAATACTTCCCTTGCATGACATCCTTATATGTTGACGACAAATGGGTTGGGGAGTTGGTTGCGGGTCATCCAATGAGATTTAGCAATATGTTTCGTATGACACGGGTGGTATTCACCGATCTGTTGGATTAACTACACATAAATCATGAACTTCATGGCTCATCCATAACAACTTCACAAGAGGGGCTAACGATAACCCTCTACATATTATCACATAATGAATCAATGCAAAGAGCTATAGAGTGTTTTCAACACTTTCAAAATGATTTGTAGATACTTCTAAGTAGGATTGAATGCACTTATCACTTTTTTTTTCACTAGTCATAAAACTAACATATCTTACATTCGAATGGACATCCACTATGATTTCGCACGATGTGGGTATATGTCATACTTTAAGATAATTTATCCTATTTATTACATTCAGTTTTCATATAAATATCGCAATTACATAACCTTTTCTAGAATTGTATTGGAGTAATCGATGGAGCACGCGTTAATGCACGTGTTCTAAATAATGAGAAGAACCATTCATCGACCGTTGAAGGTCTGCAACGCAGAATGTCATCGTGGTATGCGACTTCAACATGTGCTTCACTTTTGTCATGCCCGGTTGGGAGGGCGTTGCATAGTACAAACAAATATCTAAATCTGCAAAACGGAATAACAAATACAACTTCTCACATCCACCCACAAGTTCGCTTAGTAACTCTCCTAATTCATTTTTCTTTCAACGCTATTCATTCAATTCACACCAGGTAAATACTATTTGGTCAATGCAAGGTTTCCATTGTTGTGACGGTATCTCAAGCCCTATCCTGATAGGAGATACGACATACTTGATTTTGAGTGAGCCAACAATATTGCGGGGGGTAGGAAAAAATGTTTTAAAAAAAAAACATGCATCCTTACGAGGTGTTATTGAGATGACTTTTGATATTTGAAAGAAGAAATGTGTTATACTTTGTGATATGTAATCTTACCCGTTTCCCAAACATGTGTAGATTGTGATTGCCACAATGAATCTCCATAACTATATTCAACAACATCTTTCTAGCAACAATATCAACTTTCGTAAAACATACGAGGATCATGAACATGTCTCTATTGAGGCATATGAGTGTCATCATGTACAACCTTTGTCACAGGAAAAAAACTTAATGTTCCTGAGACTTGCACTAAAGACGAGGAAGGTGTAAACGACATGACCGCATTGAGTGAACTAATTACAGATGCGATAATTGGAGGGTGATTGGAGGCAATGTTAGTTTTCATAATATTATGAATTGTAATAGTTGTTGAAAGCAATCACTGTTTATTGTATCAATATTTTATACAGTTTACGTTTATTTCTGTTTCTTATGTAGTTGATATTTAATATTTTAATTTTTTATGCAATTTGTATGTGTTTTTTTATTTTTTTTCTTTTGATGGGTTTTAGATGTCTATGACAAGACGTTTGGCCTTATGTGCTGTTCTGGATAGTCTGTATATTGTTATTGGTTGGTGTCAAATGTGAAATTCTAATGAATGCAACCAAGTTCCTTTGACGACCTTTTTTGTTGATATGCATATGTGACAACACGAACTTGATATTACGTGGGTTAAAGACAATCAAAAAACTTATTTTTATAAGGTCTGATGTCTTCATGTAGTGACTGATTCATTTGTTTATATATTAAGTTCTATGAGAGCTCACATCTACATAAAAATATAATTAATTTTGTATGTTATAAATTTTTACTTGTGTTGTGCTTAAGAATATATTTTTTTAAGAGTTTGAGGATTTCTGATACCTTCAGAGAATTGCACTACTACTGTGGGCTTCAAAGTTTTCTGCTAACTTCATGTCAGCCACATATCTACATGAGATAATTTTACAGATAACTACGGAGAATCATGAAAAACTGTGATTATTTTCGGTGGGCAGATAGGCTAGAAGCTTATATCGTTGGGAGTGATCGGACATGAAAAGTATCCACATATGACGACTTAGCTCGTGACATACGTTGTCTGCATTTTAAAAATAATATTATCATATTATTAGTTGTTATTTTAATAGTCATTTTCTTAATTTTAGTAGTCACGCTACTCACTGTTAAGTGAGATGTCTATCTTTATTTTGTTATGTTTTGCACTAGATATTTGCTTTTAAAATATAAAATGTACTGATATGAACAATTTTGTTGCAAACAACATTACTATACATGGACAAAATTATCATTTGTCCAGAAACGGTTGTAGCACAGCTGTTTTCAAATTACAAAAAAACAAATATACAGTCAGATTTTTCACAACAGTTTCTACGCAGCCGCTTCCTACAACATCCAATATGCAGCAACTTATTATTAATCTGCAACTTCCCCAAACACACACTAAATTTCCTAAACTACATAATAAAAAAATGTTAAATTTTAGGGGTTTTTAGATACCAATCACCCAAAACATTAAATATAACTTTTTAACTATCCAAACATTAAATATAACATTTTAATCACTTTTTCTCATTTTAACCACCCTCTTTTACCCGCTAGTGAAGGTTTTGGATGGTTAAATTTTTGATGATAAATATTTATTGGGGAATTTCTTAACCAATATTTTATGAAGCTAAAAAGCATGATTATGTTCATTGTTAGAAACTGTATATCCTTTCTTTTATTTTATCCTTTTTATCAAACTAGTTGTATTTTTTCAGATAATCAAGTTTATATTACAAAATTGGCTTCTTCTTTTTTTTCCTTCCATGCTCTTCATGTAACAGCCAATTTTTCCTTATATATATCTATATATATACATATATATAGAGAGCCGAATAATGCTATTTTATTTAACAAAAAAAGAGTATATATATATATATATATATATAGTTAATTAACTATATTCATTCTAGATATCAAAAGAAGCATGAATGAAAAGCTTTATTATTTTGCTAATATTTAATCCTAATTTTTTCCAATATAAAACAACACAAAACCAATATGCAAGTGTCAAGCTTCAATCGATGCTTCCATCATAGCAAGTTATGGAATGTTCCTCTTATGTTCATTTCATGTTTTTACCGCTTATTAGATTTTTTTTTTACAGAAATTTTGAATTATATGTTATTTATGAATCACGCCCAAAGAGTTCAATCGTAAGAAGTGAAAAGAGAGACAAATATAGAAATAAACAATAATAAATGGTAAAACTACTTGTCTATTAGCTCTCATAGAATGATTTTCCTATTTATAGAAGAAATATGCAATATATGATATTATATTTCTGTTACTACTTTAAAGGGGGCTATTCATGATATTCTATATATTTATATGTCTGAGCCTATTGCTCGAATGCCCTATGACTCAGTTGGCTAGGCTAACATGACTTTAACTGGTAAGCTAGGCTCAGTCGATGCATCCGACTGATTGGGCTTAACTTTTGGTCAGCAGGATTGACTCGGTTGGCTAGCCTTTGTCGTCAGTTGATTCAAGCCTTGTTTGTTTTAGCTTCGGCATTAGCTTTTGAAACCGCGCTCGCTGAACGTGCATTTGCTTTACGCGTTCGCACATTGGGTTCCTGAACTATGGCGCACCTTTCTCCCTTCCAGCAACTTCGACCTGCACCTCATGTCACTCGTTCGTCGTGAAAAATTCCTTATTTTCCCATACTTGTTGCTAATTTGTTTCCCAATTTTTCGCTAAAGTTGATTATGGACTACCAATGTAAGTGAATTAAGGATTACATAGGTGGATTACGAATTACCGATGCGTTTGTTTCCCTGTTGCTGTGTCCTTATTATATTAATTCCTTTATCTCCACTTGTTGGGGGCAAAGTGTACTTAAAAGTAAGCACATCTTTATTTTTAGTGGATTATTTATTTTTTTAATTAGGATAAAAATGGTCTCAAATCCAACCCTTAAAATATTAGTAGAGTATTTATTTGGGCAAATGATTATTTATCATTTATTTAATTTTATTATAACATAATGAACTATAATATAAAAAAAAAACATAAATGCATATTTAAATATGGGAATTACACACATCTATAAAAATTATGAATTTTATATAATATGTGCAGATGAAGATTTCATACATTTATCCATAGACAACACATTCAAAACTGAATTTTTCAAACCTAAAGAGATAAATCGTAAGCAGTGAGAAAAGAGATAAACATAGAAATAAATAATAATAAATGGTAAAACGACTTGTCTATTAGTTCTTTCTCATAAAATGATTTTCCTATTTATAGGAGAAATGATGCAATATATGATATTTTATTTTTGTCACTACTTTAAAGGGGGTTATTCATGATATTCTATATATTTTATATGTCTGAGCCTATTGCTCGGATGCCCTATGACTCGGTTGGCTAGGCTCATGACTTTAACTGGTAAGCTAGGCTCAGTTGATGCATCCGATTAATTGGGCTTAACTTATGGTCAGCAGGATTGACTTGGTTGGCTAGCCTTTGTCGATCAGTTGATTCAAGCCTTGTTTGTTTCAGCTTCGGCATTAGCTTTTGAAACCGCGTTCGCTGAACTATGGCGCACCTTTCTCCCTTCCAGCAACTTCGACCTGCACCTCATGTCACTCGTTCGTCGTGAAAAATTCCTTATTTTCCCATACTTGTTGCTAATTTGTTTCCCAATTTTTCGCTAAAATTGATTATGGATTACCAATGTAAGTGAATTAAGGATTACATAGGTGGATTACGAATTACCGATGCGTTTGTTTCCCTGTTGCTGTGTCCTTATTATATTAATTCCTTTATCTCCACTTGTTGGGGGCAAAGTGTACTTAAAAGTAAGCACATCTTTATTTTTAGTGGATTATTTATTTTTTTAATTAGGATAAAAATGGTCTCAAATCCAACCCTTAAAATATTAGTAGAGTATTTATTTGGGCAAATGATTATTTATCATTTATTTAATTTTATTATAACATAATGAACTATAATATAAAAAAAAAACATAAATGCATATTTAAATATGGGAATTACACACATCTATAAAAATTATGAATTTTATATAATATGTGCAGATGAAGATTTCATACATTTATCCATAGACAACACATTCAAAACTGAATTTTTCAAACATATCATTTCCTTTTGATTCAAAACTGAATTTTTCAAACATATCATTTCCTTTTGAAACAACAACTTTTGAACTGAGATTTAATACATGCACAGTCAAAACGGACACACCCTTAATCTAGTCATTGACCTTCGATACTTGAATGACGGGCTCATATCGTAAGAACGAGAGAAACAACAGCTTTTGAACTGAGATTTAATACATGCACAGTCAAAACGAACACAACCTTAATCTAGTCATTGACCTTCGATACTTGAATGACAGGCTCATATCGTAAGAACGAGACTAGGTCGTCTAACAGAGACTAAATCACCATAACTCATTTCTTAAGAAAAAGATCCTTCGAAAAGATTAGAAGCTAACCAATTCAAACCAAGAGATGAAAAAATAGCAAGTTCCATTGCAACTTCTAGATGCTACTCAGACTCTCTAAAAAAACAAAAAATAATAAATGAAAAACAGAGCAAAAACTTTCAGTCCAGTCATCGGATCCTTCCACTGCAACGGTCAGACAAAATCACTTCACACATTTTCCCCTCCACTTTCTTCCATGAGATGTCCATTGACCTCCCCCACTCAACGGTCATGTCACTAACGGTCACTTCAGCAGCTGTCCTCCATGAAACCTTCTTGCATACATCTTTCCTAATCTCCATTAGCCAGGCCATTAAGTTAACCAACTCCCTAATTCTCATTTGAGAAGGAGGTAGATAGTGGTGTTTGTTGTCTGGTAGCTGAGTGATCTCACACGCTTGGTAGGAGGTACAGTGTTACAGGAGAGGAGGCATGCACGTAGGAAAGAGACAGAAGTGACGTGTGGGGGAGGGCCGGTGCCCGGCCTTGTTTCCTGCTGTACTGGAGAAAAGCCTCATTGGCAGCCACTGCCACCGCACATGGATGCTGGGCTAGCACGCTTTTTTCCTTTTTTTGTTTTTTTGGTTGTAAGACTTTTTAATTTATATAGTTAATTATGTCCTAATTTTGTTGCTTCATTGTAATGAGTATATTGTAGTTATAAACAAAATGAAAAGTTTTTAGATGTTAATTAGTCTATTTAGAAAAAAAATTGTTATTTATTTATTTATATAGCATTTAAATTTATAATATTAATAAAAAATATATTTTATGTACTTGAAATACGATTTTGATATTGTCTCACACATCACTTTCAGACACGGCGGTGGATAAAGAATGAAGAAGTTGCATTGGAGCACGCTAGGGAAATGCTCCAATCATGTAGAGTTCCCTAGGGCAAGACATTGATGTCATTGGAGAATGGAAAAAGAAGTTGTAGTGGAACTTATTAGTGCAAAGCATCATAGGTACCAGTGTAGGAAGTCGTGTTGAGATTTGCTAGGGCAAGACTGCAGAGATAGAGATGAGGAGAGAAAGTAGAGGAAGATGATAGGAGATTGAGCCCAAAAAATCTAAGTATTCAATGCACTACTCTATTCATTATATGTGTATTATACTTTTTTATTACTTGTTCTGATCTTTATATAGGTACTATGTTATGCATGGGCTCTTTTGTCATTACATGGATAATTAAATGACATATAAATGGTTATGTTTGTTACAACATCTGTGCCCTAATCATTTAGGTTGCCTTGAGGACCACTACTATGGTGGTGAGATGAGCTTTGCAATGGATCATGTGAGGTTTTTGTGAGGTGAGCTCTTTTTCCCCCTCTCAAGATAATGATGTAGGGGTTGGATTGTCAAATTGTTGGTTAGGAGTTGATGTCAAGTGGCTGGTAGGGTTTTTGTGAGGATGTCTGTGGTTGGTTAGGAAGTGATCAGTCAATCATGTTGGGGCGGCTGATCAAACCGAAATGTTCATGCGATCACACATACAATATGCGACATGATCCTCATGCAAAAATGCAACAATTGAACACATGCAATGGAACCCAAAACATTCAACAGTACATCGAACTCGTCCTAATGATCTTACGTAGGTTATAAGGTTGAATCAATGGAAGAGGTGTCAACGTCATATTACACGAAGCAACGCGACCTTGCCACCCATTTGACCGGCATAGAGTGAAAAATTTACTCATGAGGAGAAATCTTCGTGATATAGAGAATGACGACCAAAGGGGCACATCATCAGTCTGATCCTTCAGTTTCACTTGCCCTTCCAAGTGAAATTGTCTAACTAATAGAAAAATTGACACAATCTCTTTTTTTATGTGATTTTGGTGTTATGAATTTAAGGAATAACTCAGGTTCGTATGAGAGAATCCATGGAATGCCACTAACCTATCGGCCTCTCCTAAGCACAACAAACAACCAAAGGGACTCTAGAAAAAGGAAAAATGCAAAGTTTGAGTAGGTTATATCCTTGCGATGGTTGATCGAAGTCCAGATGTTGCTCTGGAAGAAACTCTTTTCGTCAGGAAGAGATTCCGGCGATACTTCAAGTATTGATCTGTACTCCCCTCGGGTGATGAAGCTCTCCTCGAAAGAGTTTTCTAGCGTCGATGTAACACCATGCTTAGCTCTTCCTCTCTATTTTTAGAACCAAGACTGTGACCGAGAAAGAAATTGTGAGAGGAGGAAGAAGAAGAATGAAGAAGAGGAAGAAGAAGAAGGGTGAAGAAGCTCTCTAAGCACACTTCAAAACTCTCCTTCAGCCTCTTTAGGATGGCTCCCTAGCTCCATCCAAGTGAAATGTACGCTCTCCCTAAATCTTCCCCTATAAGAAATATATTCTTACAAATTTTGAGATTTGAATGATGAACTGCCTCTTTCGGCAAGCACCCAAGTTAGTTTAGAGGACTTTTTGGCTTATGACTAGTCAAACGACTTATCTAGGTGCTTGGACGACGTCCGGATGGAAAAACAGGGATAAGGAAATGAACTGAATTAAAACAGAAGGCTAAGGTACGTGGCGTAGCCACACCCCAAATGGAGCCTGGTCACGCCCTCAAGTGGCGTGGCCATGTCTAGGCGTGATCACGCCCCATATGGGCTTGGTCATGCTTACTCGGTTTGGGGTAGTTTCCTAGTTTTGGTGATTTAAGCCACGTGGCAATACTTGAAAGGTCCTCCTTAAATCAAAATGATGTTCCAGACACATTTGAGTTGTCTGTTCTGCCATCCGAAGTCATCTAATGAATAATTCTTTACAAGCAATCCAATTTAGGGCATGACTTATTCACGTTGCGCCAAACAAAAATCATTTAATCGGGGTCATCTCATCATTGTAGTGCCGGCCAGCCCTCATCTCATTGACAATCAAAGCCTAGCAAAATGATCTTGGCCATGTGCTAGAGGGTTAAAGACGGATATCTCGAGCCTTGGAGAGTCATATGTGTGTGAAGCATACCTTAGGATCGTTCGAGTGGACATCCTACGCCTGTGACATCAAAAGATGATGCCAAAAAACATCACAAAGAGTGAGATAATCACTTAGAAGTGAGCCAGCTCCTCCGAAAGTATGTAAATGTATATCCCCGAGCGCTCAAAGACGCTCCCCAAGCATGGATGCCCGAAGAGACATCTAGCTCATGGATGCTCAAGAGCCAGCTCCTCTGAAAGTATGTAAATGTCTATCCCCGAGCGCTCAAAGACGCTCCCCAAGCATGCCCGAAGAGACATCTAGCTCATGGATGCTCAAAGAGACATCCAAACATGTCATGTGTCGACTGACTCTAACAAAGAAAAGTGTAGAGAAAAATAAGCATGGGATGGAGTCTCATCTCCCTATTTATAAGCATAAGATGCTTCAAAATCAAGGAGAGTTCAATAATTTAGTCATTGATTAAAATAGAATTAGAAATATTTTTTTTTGCATTTAATTCTTTCATTTTGATCACAACATCACTTTTAAGAAGTAAGAGAATTATGAAACTAAAATATGTACATCAAAAAGATATTTGTACTGATCTTATAGAGATCTACTAGTCCAAAGGAGAATAATACAATTGAGGCATATCTCGTGCAAAGAGATTGTGAGGCTCACCAATTCAGACGAGCCAAGTCAATTAGGCCAACTCCGATGTAGCAAAAAAATGGACTAGAAAATAATTAAGTGGACTAAGTACAAGCCATCCGAACAGAAATGAAGGAGAGAGCGACTATGCCATTAACTGCAACAAAAACTGACACCTTGCAATTATCTTATGGAGAACTAGCATTTTATAAGAGAAGTGTATGATGGAGACAAATCCATTGTAAAGTGATCTAGAGACCCACCAAGCCGGACGAGGCGAGCTCGACGAGCCAAGTCATTTAGGCCAAAAATCGTCCAAGTTAAAAAGTGAACAACAAATGACTAAGCAATCCAAGTATAAGCCATCCGATCAGGAAATGAGATAAGATAGCATTCTAGCCATCAACTGCAAAAAAGCCAACTCAATGTAGTAACCTATTCCACATCAGAGTTCATTCAATTGAAGAGTCAGCTCAACGCATTATCTTTGACCATTCATTGAAGTCCCAAAGACTTTTTATCAGAGATTGAAAATAGTCAATCAGATTGGATCAGCCAATCGCGCATGCATCCTTCCGACCGAGCTCAGCTAATATCGAGCTGATTTAGTCAAGCCAAGTCAACTAAGCTTATTCAATCAAGCTAAAAGGCAACTAGATGATACGTTGTAAAATACCAAAAAATACATCAGTACAGACCCTAGTACGGGTAAAAATATAATATCACTATTATATTACATTCTCCATAAATAGCGGAAGCATTTAATGAAGGAACAACACTATTTGTACTATTCATCTCTCTCTCTCTCTCCCTCTCTCTCTCTCTCTTCATTTATGTTCTATTCCTTGAGGTCAATTCACTGAAAATATCAGATTCAACAACTTTGAATTTGTTAGATTTACTTTATATTTTTCATGAGTTTTCACCTCTCAAATTATATATATGCAAAACATTTAATAAAAGGGACTTCTGGATGCATACCACTCAATTCCTATCTATTTATATATATAACATCAAAACTTTACATTTTACATTTGTACCATCCAAATCTTTCATGTCACATCAAAAATACTAGATTTCAATCTTCCTTAATAAAATTTTATTTAAGGATATATATATAGTAAATCTATATATATATATATATATATATGTATTGTAGTTGAGCTCGATTAATATGGGTCAAAAATATACTGAATTTTTGAAGTTAACCAACTATTATGACTAGGTTGATTAATAAGGGCACTTATTTTCTAAGATGCCCTACACAACACTTTAAGATAGTCACTCTCAGCTCTCTCTAGGCTCCATTAACGCCATATATCACTACTCCTATTGAGACACTTCTAGAGGCCACTTTGATCAACCCTATTTACATTAAATGTATGCATGCATCATATTGATTGATACCAAGGTTTGATTTTTAACTTCACTATGCATGTTAATTAAAGCTCTTTTGAACTTAATCATGTTATTTCATCCTTAAAAAATATTCTCTGTACAATCATGATCTTATGACTAGTATACATTTTTATTTTCTTATATGCACCCTTTTGATTTACTTTTTTACTAAACTAGCCATGTTTGTTTACATAGTCTACTTGTCGTGTTGCCAAGGCTTTTCGGTTAACTACTTACCCTTTTGGTCAAGTTCTTACGACCAAAATTTTATTCTAATTAAATCATACACTTTTGATTAAATCTCTCTTGATTTGTATTAGGTTTGACCAACCTATCTCCAATTTTTTTTTTTTAAAAAAAAAGCTACCTCCAATTTTATTATATATTTTTTATTAGGCTTGCCTTCAACTTAGTTAAACTCTTTTAGCGAGACCACTCTCCAATAATCTCATGCTCCCTTGACCTTACAATACCTGTTTTAATACCTTTTAGGAATCCTTTAGATTTAGCCATACTACATTTAGTCATGTTTTGACAGTCATACTTTTTTTACCTTCATCCTATTGCTTGGTCTTATCATGTGGTTTAACCTTTTTTTATTTTGTATTTTAAGCATAAAGTTATATCCAAATCATTTATTTCCTTTTCAAGTAAACTATCTCTATTTGGATTGGTCTTACACTTTAAATATCTTGAGATTTTTCCTTAATGCGTGGGACATCGATCTCTAACTTTTTTGTAATTGTATCTCATCAAAACACTTAGATCCTAACCATGATGCTTAATGATCTCAACTATCTTTTTAATATAACATTGAATCTATAAGCAAGGATTATCTTAGAAATAATTCTATTAACTTTAAGACTTGCAAACTTATTCGTTGTAGGTCGATTATCATTATTAATTGAAGTTTCATCTAACAATGAGAAACATCTTATCTTAGTCAAACTTCATTTGAAAAAATCAGAAATTCAAATATTTTAATTAATATTTAAAAATTAATTAACAAGTTGACACAACTCATACTCATGGCCAATTTTTACCAAATATTTTAATTCCCATCCTTCTAGAACTATAAATATTTTTGTATTTACTTCTAAATTCTTCTCAACCACATCAAATTCTTATTTCAAAATTAATTTTTTAACATCGACTATCAACATAATAAACCTAAAATTGATTGAATTCCTAAAATGAAAGCCAATTACTATTACATGTTTTTACCTTTTAAGTTACTTGAGACATTCAAACACACTCTTGTGCAAGAAGTTCTCCCTCCACACAAGTCCCATAAGTTTCCCTCAAAATCTGATTCCATGCCAAGCTTTTATATTTTGCACTCCACCTCTTCCTCCTTAGCCACCCTTACAATAACTTTATGAGGAGATATGCATCCACCTCACAACTCTCTGCACCATCACTACAGCAAATAGGAGGGAGTCCCTCACTTAGATTCTCCTTGTCCTCTTCTCCTTTATTCATCATATTTCTTTTTATATGTCCCTACAAGTCACCACATGCTCTTCCACCCGCACTAAAAATGGCTAAAAACCCCTCATAAATAGATATACAGATGGAGGAAAGAAACATAGTATTTAAGCTTAAGAGGAAGGGTTAATGAAATAAAGAAAAACTGTCAATCAAAACAGCAGCAAGTACTCCACGCAATTCTTATTTGATGAGACAGTTAGTCTATATTTAGATCCTGTAATAATGTAACTATCATCTAGTAATACTGCAGTTGCTGTTAAACAGATGATTTATAATCAATAATTTATTTAAAATGTATTAATGAATATTATTATTGTAATTAAGAAATTAAAATTGCCTTAATTAAGCTGTAATCTTAATTTTATTCACCATTTATGCTGAATTGAATATCAGAAGTTTAGCAAAAGACTATTGTTTGGTGCAACCAAATGTTAAGTGTGATTATGGCTAATTAATAATTTTAGAAGTAAGCATACGTCATAAGAATATAGATAATTAATACATACTAAAATATAAATCAGCACGTACATAAAATATATTTATAAGAGATAAAGAGAGAGAACAGTTCCCATTGGTTTGAAGAAGAAGAAGAAGGTATCTGTTGTGGGCTGCAGCTATGGGAAATGGTCAGGCTGAGAATAAATGGAAGACAAGCCTATCCCACCACTGCGCCCTTGAGTCCTACTTCTGCTACCATCACAGTCCATCCTTCCCACAGCCGCCATTCCAAGGTTCAGATAAACAATTTTTGAATCCAAACTTGGGCTACTATCCACATTTTCATTACTAATATCTCCACCTTCAGCACTCATTAATGGATGGTAGAATGAGCCAACTGCATTATTACCGTTACCGCTCCCCACCGCAGCCGCCTCCGCCTCTTCCCTCGAAAGCACCATTACCGCCGACTGCACGAGCTCGAGGCAAAGCCTGAGCTTGTTGGGCTCAATGTGGGAGAGTCCCGGTAGAGCACCTTTGAAGAGGAAGTCGGAGGTGAGGGAGCGGAGGATATCTAGCGGTGTGATATCGTCGCTCGTTCGGGCATTGGGGTCGGCATGGTGGTCGAGTAAAACGGCCACCATGTCAGGACACACCATTTCAGCAGCGAGGTGCAGCGGAGTCTTGCCGGTCGGGCCTGCTGGCAAGTTAACGTCCGCTGCACCAAGCTCCAACAAGGCCTTCACTACCTCGCGACTACAATTTTGAACAGCATAATGGAGCGCGAGGGCTTCGTCAAGGTTGAGGCCCTCTCCCATTACCATAAGTTTGACAAGCTCAACGTCGGAGGACTCTAATGCACGACGCATGCGTCGAATTTTGTGATGATAATCGTCAGGTTTGGGGATGGCCACGGCTATATCGAGGGGGAGGTGGTGGTTATGGAGGAAGGAGGGGCGGCGGGATAGCGAGAATTCGATGCGGAGCTCTTCGATCTTTGCTACAATCTCGATGGGGAGGTGCTTGGCTAATACTTCAGGTGGGAGGCCGGATTTGGCGACGAGGTGCGAGCAAGTGCTCCACAATTGATGCATTTCTTGTTTGCGAGAAGCAAGTAGAACTCTCATGGTGTCTTCTATGGAAGCTTTCTCCACCATGTTCTCCAACTGCTTCTGCATTAGTTAAGCACATAGAGATGGCTGATCATCAGTTATCAACCTTTATATTAAAGATATTATTACACAACATTTATATTAACATAAAAGTCATGAGTTAACAGAAAGGAAATTAATTAATGAAAAACTTCACACTTCCAATAATAAAACTTAGTGAACAAAATTAGGGTTTGAATTTGAAACTAAAATAACCTAATCATAAGAACAGTCTTGCAAAAGCAAGCACTGTATGGTGTAAGAAATTAGTTGTGGGAAAGTAGGGAGAGACAAAGTGTGGGCAGAATACTATAGACTCATCTCCATATAACAGTATAGATTGGGATCATCTGCACAAAAATTTCCAAGTAAAAAACTAGTCCCCCCTCCTTCAATTAACTTCTAGTTTATAACTTATAAGAAAGTTTGTATTCCACCATTAATATATACTAATTTGAATTGAGAGATCTATGAAGAATCAAATAAAAATACTAATGAATTGACCCAATCAATTATGATATATATATATTTATATATATAAGAAGCAGGGCTGACCTGTGTGAGGAAGACGAGCTCCTGGACTCCAAAAGATCGTGCGGCTGAGAGAGTATCAAGCGCGAGATCAACGGCGGAAGAACAGTGAGTATGCCAACACCCTGTATCAGCGCAGTTGGGTCTCTGCTCGTGCTTAAGAGGAATGAACGACACTTGTCCGCTATAAATGAACTGAAGAAGGAGGAGGAAGACATCGTATCGAACGGAGTTGACGGGGATAACGTTAACCGAGCTGGCGCCGCCGGAGGAGTTTGTTCGGCGGGGCGGGGAGTCGAAGAAGCGGCGGAAGAAGGGGCTGCGGGTGGCGAGGATGCATCGGTGGGCGTGAACAAGACGACCTTCGATGCTGAAGGTGACGTCGCTGAAGGCCTGGCCGTTGATGAGGAGGTTGAGGTAGTCCATGGAGAGGGATTTGAAGGGCTCGGATTCCATTTAAAAATTGAATTTTGGGTGTTGGATCTCGATGGGAGAAACTGTTGGAGATGCTGCAGCTGCTGTTAAATATTATGGGGAAGTTATATGATTGGAGTGTGGAGGGAGGGAGGGAGGGAGGAGAAGATAAGTGGGGGGAAGGATCAAAACTTGTTGTCACTATTTCTTCTTGTGCAGGACTGATGTGACTAATGTTCTCTGATGTGACTGATGGGGTCACCGATTTTGTTAATGTGGTCAGTGCACTAGTGGTTAGGATTATTATTATTATTATTTTGGGATATAAACTTATATATGGAAATTAAATGTATATGTTTTTTTTTAGTTATGATGATATTTTTTATGTGATGTTAAAATTTAGAGTAATCTATTTAAAATAAATAAATAAATATAATTGAGTTTGAAGGTTTAGGTGTTAGATATTTAAATACATGATTTGTGATGCATGTTTGTGAATGTGCATACAAAAATGATGAGGTTATTTTATGAGTATTTTTCTAATTTAGTTTTAAAATTTTATTGGGAAAAAGAAAATGGATTATTTAGAGAGAGAGAGAGAGAGAGAGAGAGAGAGAGGTGTAGTGTTGGGTTGTGGGGGGTGGTTTTTTGTGAAGAGAGAGAGAGAGAGAGATGTACTGTTGGATTGTAAGGTGTGGTTTTTAATGAGATGGGAAAGTTTTTGAAAAAGAAAGTTTTGAATAACATCACATTTTAATGGTTATATTTCTTTTTTCATCATTAATTTTTAATTATGTATATTAGATATAAAATAAATTTAATAATTTACTTGTGTTTACATAAATGAAAACAATATACATAATAACAATTCTTTTATAGATTTGTTTTTAAGCTAGTGATGAAAAGCAAGTCTATCAATTGTATGTAATAAAATTTATTTTAAATTAAAATGAATTATTATTTAACATTTTTATTTTTCAATAATTAAATATTTTTTTGATTTTTACATTCTAAGACATTAAATCA
>NW_018164448.1:2305048-2327225 GCF_001263595.1 Phalaenopsis equestris
TGATTTTTTTTAAAAGGAATGGTCAGAGGCTATTATACGAGCTCCGACCATCCCTCATGCACCGAAGAATTCAAGTACCGCACCCTACACTCAAGAAGAATCAAACCCTAGATCATAGGGGACTTACAACTGACAAGCAGATGCATGACCAACTGAATGAAATAGCAACACCTTAATGCGAAACGAAAAAAAAAGTTTGATCCAAAAAGCTCCAAGAAGAGAGAAATGCACAAAACAGTAAGGACCGAACAAGTCCCGAGAATACAAGAAAAACTAACCAACCAACAGAAATCCATCAAATAAGCTCACTTCCCCAATGAAATACCAACATCTTAATGTAAAAGCATAAAAACTTTCTGATTCAAAAAGCTCAAAGGATAGAGAAATGTACAAAATGCTAAGGATCAAACAAGTCCCAAGAATATAAGGAAAACAAACCAACCAACAGAAATCCATCAATTAAGCTCAGTTCCCCAATGAAATAGCAACATCTTAATGTAAATGCATAAAAAATTTATGATCCAAAAAGCTCAAAGGATAGAGAAATGTACAAAATGCTAAGGATCAAACAAGTCCCAAGAATACAAGGAAAACAAACCAACCAACAGAAATCCATCAATTAAGCTCAATTCCCCAATGAAATAACAACATCTTATGGTAAAAGCACAAAAAAATATGATCCAAAAAGTTCCAAGGACAAAGAAATGCACAAAACAGTAAGGATCAGACAAGTCTCAAGAATAAAAGGAAAACAAACCAACCAGTAGAGATCCATCAATTATGCTCTTCCCCTTTCTAAGCAGAAAAAATGCTAAGCCATAAAAATAGAATTACACCAAAGGTGCTATGATAACAGCAAAATCAAAGTGTATATAGAGGGTTTTTTGTTTTTTTTTTATAATTTGTAAAACACACCTTGAGATTCATAAGCAAAAGTAGCTCATGATATAAGCAGTCTATGGATGAATATGAAACTCAGATTGCCCGAGAGGTATATAACAATGCAAATAAGGAAACAATATTAAGAAGTTTAAATCAAAATCATACCTCAAATTATCCAACATATATATTGAATCATTTATAACAAGAAAACCACATATTTAGCCATTTAAATTGAAGAAATGAAGACATACATCTAACAAGAATTTAATCAAAGAGCAGTTGATAGAGCAAGAATATCCTTATTAGCTAAATAAGTTTGTTAATTAAAAGAAAGAGGCCATAAACAAAGAAGAGATACATCCTTACCTCCTGATAAACAAAAATTTGAGCGCATGAAACCTCAATCCCAAAAACTATATGCACAAAACCAGCCAAAATAGAACCCCAAATTTCCTCCCTCAAAGGAATTTTTATAGCTAAAGAAGAGAGGGACTGACTACAAAACTTACCAGCAGTGAGGTGTGGGTGATGGAAATTGAGGGAGTGGCGATCAGAGAGAGCGAGGGAGCGATCGAATCCCTGCAAGGAGATTGTCCCGCATGAGAGGGGCTCGACTGGGACTCAAAGAAGGGAGAGGGGCGAAGGGCTTCATGCTTGTGTCAGTAGGGAGTGTGTGTGTGCTTATGGTTATTATTATAATCATAATCATCATTCAATTATTTTGTAGTATATGAAATTATATCACCGTATACATCTTGCCTAGGTAAAATTAATGTTTCGGATGTGCCTGCGCAGTCCGTTTCGTCATTCGGGGTCGTCTGAACAATTTCATCGATGATTGTACTAATTTAACTATGATTTGCGCACGATGGGACAAATGAAATCTTTCAATCCGATCAAAGCCGTTCAACAAGCAAAATGTTGACTAGTACTTGCTCAAGCAACAGTTAAAGTCAAGCATAACGCTGGAGGCAGCGAGACACTTGTCACATGCTAAGGGGTCTTCTTATGATCTTTCTCAATCCTATGGGAACTCGACTTGAGTTTCAACATGTTTGTTTTAATCCACTTAACTAAATATTGAGAATTTGAAATCACCCATATGAGACTACAATGAGTCAATAAATAACTCGAATGTCTAAATAGCGGTGGTCCTAGTACTAGTCCTCTAGGAGAGTCAAATAAGAAGATCCTAGGACTAGATCTTATCTTCTTTGGAAGGAGAAATGAAGACCTCGTAAATTGAGGTCAACAACTATCTGATCAGTTCTAGGTAGACAACAAATCCCAAGAGATACGGGTAATTCACTAGATTAATTAGTATAAAATTAAAATAACTATTAAAGTTTATTTAGTATCTAAATTTCAAAAATCTTATTTTCTTAGGAAGTCTACCAAAGGCTCAAGGAGGGCTGATCCCAGCAGTTGCATGGTGGTTCATGCACATCTCATAATTCTTCTGAATAGTGGAGTTCAATTTTTTTTTTTCTGATACTACAGGTCTGCAACAGCTTGCCGACGGTTTTACGAGTGTCTAATTATGTTCCGACGGTTATTCAATGGACTATCAACGGCTAATCAACGATTGTGCTACACTTTGCCGACGAAAGCGCAACACTTTTCCGACAGATGTGCAACGCTTTTACAACGAACATATACATTGTTTATATTACCGACGCTTAAACACAGTTTGGTTTGAACCAACAACGATAGTTAATATTCATTGGATAACTGTCCATGTTAAAAGAATCTTCAGTAAATCAATAGGTAATTATATTGCTAACAAGTGCTTTTGCTACATCAAATAAACCGTTGACTGACTGTAGGTAATTAATTTAACTATAATTTTTTACCGTCAGTAATAAACAAAATTCCTATAGTGAAAATTTAGCCACAAAATTAATTTACTTGGCCCAAATGTGGCTGCCATCAAAACACACATTTACCAGCCATGAGTTGGGTTTCCATAGTATAACTTAATTGAAAACTATACATTTGGCCCACATGCATTTAGCTGGACATATATATATATATAAAATCTATATTCACTTAAATGTTCATGTTCAATAAAAAGGAGGAAAGAAGGAGGAAAAATAAAGATGAAAAATAAATAATAATTGATGGACATAGAAGTGACTTAGCCTACGGAAAACCGGCTGCCTTTTAATAGTGTCGTGCTCCGCGCCATAAATCTTTTCTGACGCTGGAGCAGGTTGACTAGAGTTATGGGTACTCACGCCCAGCGGCCCAGTGGCATTCCCCGTGTGAACCTCCCGTGCCGCACGTGCGGCATCACTCTTGGTCATTTCACTCTCTTTCTAGGTTAGAAAAAAACAAAAAAAAAAACTCTCTTTCTAGGTATTTTATTATTATTATTTTTTATTTTTAAATATTTATGTTCTAATTTAAAATAAATTAAATTTGATTATAATAGTTATTTAAAAACATTTAAAATATTTAATAATTGTTTTGAGTGTTTTTAACTTGGTTTTAAAATAAAAAAAAATAAAAATACATAAAATGTATAATATCCAAATATATTTTTAAAAATAAAATACAAATGAAAAAAATAAAAATAAAATAAAGAAATGTCAAATGGGCCCCAAGTGGATTGACGCATCACATTCATTTTTATCTCCAAGGATTCTAATGTTTTTTTCTTAATTTATTTTTAATGATTAACAATAAGTTAATGATTCGTAATGATGATTATATGAGCTTATACAGTGGCTTTTCTCTATAATTAATTTGAATTTGGTTGGAACTTCTCGCTTCAATTCTTGGTGCTAGAAATTCAATTATTGGGGGTTTCTTTCACATTGTTGTGCTCTTAATAGGGCTGTCAAAAAGGCTCATTGTTCGCGAACGGTTCATGATCGGATCGTCAATGAGTTTTTGTTCGATTCCTTCGATAAGTAAACGAAACGAACGTGAACATATTTTTTTCCTTTTGATTAGTTAAACGAACCAAACACAAACAGTGATGCGTTCGTTCATATTTGAATCGCTATTGTTCGAAATATAAAATAATTTAAAATAATTATAAATAAAAAAATATGATATTTTAAAGAATTAAATTTTATAAATTATAATATAAAATAAATTAATAATAATAATATATTAATATACTATATTAGTAATATACTAATATGAACATTATATATTTATATAATATAAGTTATATAAACAATATAATATATTATTTCTATATATTAATGTTAGGGATGTCAAACTGGCTCGTCATTGGCAAACAGCTCATTTTTGGCTCGTGTTCGGCTCATTCGTTAAGAAACGAACACGAACAGTGATTTCATGTACAATTTTAAACACGAGTTTAACTCAAACAAACTAAATTTCAAACGAACCGAACACGAACACATGCTCTGTTCGTTCGTGTTCGGTCCGTTTACACCCCTAGTTATGCTTAGCTCATCTCGACTTACTCAAGGCTTGGCCAGGAGATTTGTTGATCTTTTATTGTGGGTTTTTTGTTTTAATTATATCTTTGTTGATCTTTTATTGCAGGTTTTTTTTTTAATCTTAATCTTTCATTGCGGGTTTTTGTTTTAACCTTGATTTTTATATTTTAAGGGTGTTTGTGCAATTTTGTGATGTTTGGTTTAATGCTTCCCCTTTTTTATGCTTTCTTGATCATGATTGTGTACTATGTAAGGTACTTATTAAAGCAACAAATAATTTAAAATTAAGAGGTAAAAGGATAGTAAAAGCTCATTAGGATAGTTTGGTAAGTTAATTCTCCTGTGAAGCTTCTGAATCCCGAGCTGGCTCTGTGTCATGTGGACTTATATTCCCCCACAAGGTGAGCAATGACAGAGTGCGATCAGTTTGTCAAATAGGCGTTTGTGAAGGTGGTTGGAGAGAGCATTGTTGAAAATCTTAGCGATCTAATCTTCGATCATGATGTGGTTAACTTGGAGTTCTCTGTTCTTGATATGATTTTGTATGAAATGGTATTCAACCGCAATGTGTTTTGTGCGAGCATGCAAGATATGGTTGTTTGTAAGAGCGATGGATGAGGTGCTATTGTAGAGTATTGGTGTCGGCGCAGTGTGTGAGATGAAAATCTCGAAGTAGATGTCCGAGTCAGATGATTTATCCTGTGGCAGTGTGGATAGGGCTCAATACTTAGCTTATGTGGAGGATCGTGCCACAATAGGTTTCTTTTTGCTGACTAGGAGAAGTGGATGGCACCTAGGATAATGTAGTGGCCTTAGGTCCGTAGGTGGATCATAGATCTGCTAGTTCCTGGCCCAATCTGCCTCTGCGTATGCGTGAAGATGTGATTTTGTGTGAAAAACGACAATTCTAGGTTTTGTGTCCTTCATAGATTTTTGAGAAGTTTCTTAAGTGTGCAATGATATTGTGTGCTTGGTTTGTGCACTTGTTGGCTTAGGTAGTTTATTGTAAAGATGATTTCTGGGCAAGCTATGGTGTGGCATTGAAGTGCACTTATATATGATTTATCGGTAGTGGAGGGGGTCTGGAAAGGGTGTAGATGGTTGGGTGGGTGCGGGTGTGATGTGACACATCATGATGGCTCAAAGGTGGGGCCCATAAGTACATGAGGTGGACCTAGTATTAAAATCCAAACTAAGAGGGCTACCACACCACCAATAGGCCAAATAATTAGAGGCCAAGCCAAAAGGATTGGAATTGCATCACTTTTATGTGTATATATGCATAGTGTGAAATCTTATATTTGTGCGCAGAATCTTATATTTTATTGATTTGGGTTGTTATATGTGGTTTGGAGTGCCTTTATGTGATATTGAGTGGACCCAAGTAAGTGTGGCGTAATGTGAAGGCCGACCACCTGATTATGGAGTGGTTATAAACGATCACATATGAAAGAGTGTTGTAATATATAATTTTTGTAGTTTCTTAGAACCAAGGGAGGCCGACCTTCATTTTTTCTCCTCTTTTTGCATATTTGAATGTAAACTCTATTTAAAATCATCATGGAATGAAAGAAAGAGTCATTTGGTGCGAAAACTTTTGAAACTTGAGCGAACAGCTCGAATTAACTAGGGAGTGGCTTGGTGGCTTCCTACAAGTGTGGGTTTAGTGATCATTACCTCTCACTAAATTTGGGCGAGTTTAGTGATTTATTTTATTTCCTCGATAAAGTTTTCTCTATGATTTCTTTTTAATGGAATGCTTTTGTGTTTATAAGGAATGTTTGAGTAATTTTGTGCCTTTTTTAATCCTCAATTAAATTCCCCCAAAATAAAAATAAAATCAATGTTGTCATTAAATATATCAAAAACTCCTTGAACTTCACTTATTTGACTTGATGAATTTCTTTCTTTCTTAATTTCTTCTAAAACAAGACACGCGACATCATACATCTTCACCAAACTATGAAGATGACTCAAATGTGACCACAATATATATCTCGTGCATTTCATTAAGATTTCTATAAAAATACTTTAAAAAAATTAAATTATATATTTAAATTTAATGAAGGATTATAATTTTTAAGAAAAAAATATTTAAAATAATTATTAAATTAAGAAGATAATTATTACTAAACGTAAAAGTTTAAGGGGTTGGGGGAGTAAAATTTTTAATATATAACAACATATCGCATAGCTATTAAGAATCTAAGGGGGCGATTACTCCCTCCCACACGGCCCCACCTAAGTTTATTGGCACATGTATAAAAATTGAAGTTTTGGTGTCATAAATAAAACATAAGAATTGAATGGTACGTTTGCTCTAAATATATATTTTTTTTCATAATCCACGTTTTGAACGCTTATAAAAGTATTCATGTAAATTTATATTGACATGTTGGACCTCCCAAATCACCACTACGTTGCCCAAACTTGGAAAAATATTACACCAGGATTCTTAATGTAGAGTCACGTTCGGAGTCCACTAATATGCAGACATATGACTTCAAGGAAGCGCGCACTTTAATGTGATCCGACCCGGTAACATAGAAGAATATTCCTCAAAGCGCGCACTTTACTGTGATCCGATCCGGTAACATAGAAGAATATTCCTCTTGTGTTATTCCACATTATTCAAGTATTATTGTGGCGGTATTAATGCGTTATTGTGTTATTATAACACTGTGAATATTCACAGAATACAATAACACATGAACATCACCACAGTAACACCTGAATAATGCGGAATAACACCGAGGGAATATTCCCCTGCGCTAAAAAATTTTTATTTTTTATTTTTCTGGCAGCTCCATGTGGCGTCATTTCATTGGACTCCGAACGTAGCACTATATTAGGAGTCCTGATGTAATATTTTTCCCATTATTATAGCTTGACTGAGATGTTTCTTTTTACAATTTAATCTAAGAAGATTTACAAATCATATCATTTTATTTCTTTATATTATAAATTTTCATTTTTACATATATGTCATCTTTTTCATGCCTAGAAAAATGTTTTTCACTTTTTAAAAAGTTAAAATAGTGAAACTTTTTTATATGATTTGAAAGACTTAGATGATATAAATATATAAAAAAAAAATAGAATTTAAATGTTAGATATATAAAAGTGTCTGAAAAACAAATCATTCAAATCATGCAACAGTATAAAACATAAGCCTCTTAAAGTTAATCCAAGTTAAGAAGGAACTGATTACTCCTTTTCTTGTGGCAAATCTTTGACCAAAAAATTTGTGGACAATTTCTCATCTTAATTTCAACTTTTGTGGCAATGAAAAGTTCAATTTTTTAACCCAATAGAATGGACAATTAAATTTACATTTATTATACCTCAACCTGTTTAGCAATCTGACCGGCTAAGGCCTCGTTAGATGGAGCGTCTCAACTGTTTTAGATGAGAACCGTCGCCGAACTTTGCATCCACCGCAATGCCATTTTTAGCCAAATTATCTGCGTCTCGCGTTACTCATTTGTCACTGTGATTTTAGTTCTTCTCCCCAATTTCTTGTGTATTCAAAACTTCAATCTTCTGTGTCACCGTCGAAGGGGGAAAAAATTTGCGTACGTCAAGGGATATGCATCTCTGCGTACATAATAGTGTACACGGGAGTTACATGGGAGTTACATGAGAGTTACAAGCGTGTACACGAGAGTTACATAGGAGTTACAAGCATGTATAATTGTTACAGCGGGGTTACACGGGATTTACACAGGAGGTTACACGGGAGGTACAACAGGTTATAACCCCCTTGTAACTCTCATGTAACTCCCTCGTACCCCTTGACGTTCCGTCGAAGGGTCTGAACAAAGCTTTTTCAGACGTTACTATAAACGAATTTTTCTCAAAGGTAAAGCCCCGTCAAATGAAAAAAATTATTTCTTCAGGAGTCCTGATGCAGTTTTGCATTACGACACCAATCAGGATTTGTCACGTGTACAGACAAACTCACTCATACATTAAATTGATTTTTTTACTAATGTGGATATGTATGTACACGTGGCAGACCCTGATTTGAGTCATGATGTAAAACTGCATCGAGACTCTTGATGCAATAATTTTTCCATCAAATGTGACCTAAATGTGGGGGCTCTTAGAAAACCGTAGTATGATATTTTGAAAATAAAAATATATAAATAGCTACCACAACTTTATGAACAACAATTTTTCATGCATCAACTTTACAAAAGCTTATTCAAATAACTATAACTGTCCCAAACAGCGAATCATTCTTAAGCTAGGTCTAAATCTTTTATTGTTTTGGCATAGCTCTCCATCCAAAAAGGCATCTAGTCAGCTTTTATTTTGTGAAGAAAATATATATTTTTCCCATTCAACTATTCGTAGCCTAAAAGTTTGGTCAAATTTCAACTTTCCAATAGAGTTTCTAGTTAACTACAAGAGGATGATAGAGAGATCAAGCTCTCTATATTATATACTCATGCAATTATTTATCATAGATTAGATGTTATAATTATCTTATAGTTTACATCCCACATATTTAATTGTTTTTTATCTCGCTTATGCATTGTATATGCCATATCATTTTATAGAATGGCATGAGTACTCGTATAAATGAAGTGTTAAAAGATATTTTACAGAGTAATTTACGCAAAAAGTTTTGAAATGAGAATGATCACGGGCTCGACCCAACCAAAATTATCTATTATTATAAATGAATATTTTTCTTTCTGTTATGGTATGACTCATGTACCATATAGGGACAGACGCTGAATCGAAGCGGAGCGGAGCGGAGTTGAAGAATCTGTCCAAATTGGGAAGTTACGTGGGTTGGGGTGCGGGGGCAAAACCCCGCGGTATGGTACAAGGGTAATGTAGTAATTACATATTGTGCCTAGGGTTTACTCCTAGGGTTATAAATAGGTCTGTTAGTAACCCCAGGAGGTATCCCTGAATTTTGTAATATCTTTTCTGAATATTGAAAAAGGAACTCGCCGCTCTGCTCCCGAGGACGTGGGCATCTTTGCCTAACCTCGTTAAATCTTCGTGTTCTTCTAAGTTGTGTCGTTAGTGTTTTTCTTCGCCTTAATTTTCTTAACACTTTCTAACTAGACAATAAATTGTTACGCAGTTTTGATTGTGCTACAGACATCGAGAAATAATAACTTAAAATTTTTATCTCGCTATAACAATCATTAGTGATGATCAACAATGATTGTTGATGGTCGCTGGCTTCGAGCATTCTATGATAGTATGAACTTATTCAACTTCTACCCCACTTCATATTAAAAATGTGGTCATATTTAGATATTCTTTAGATGCGCATTCTAGTAAATTTAAATTTGAATGTCAAAACATTCAATCAAACGATCCATGCTGATGTCATTGATTATAGGTTTATTTTATAACGTTTAACACCTTAATGATCTTAGGGTTATGTGATCTTGGATTCGTTGGATTCCTCTCGCTGAGTCATTTGATTTAATTATAAACAGGAAAAATTTGAAGATCACTTGACCTTTCAATTAATACTTCGAATTTTCTAATTATACATTGATTTAGGCTCATTTGAGCTCATATCAAATCACTTGTAGTGTCGTTGCACCCATATTATTGAGATATTCAATTTGGATATAAACTTGCCGATTTTCGAGCGCAACTTCAAAAATTTTTATCTAAAATTTATCAAGATTTGTGTCCGATGAAATACATTTTGTGGTGACATTCAGCTTTCATGACATTTTCCTTCCTCAGAAGCGATTTATCAACTGGTCATGATTATATTTGCATATATACCACACAATTCTCATATATTTACATATCTAATGCCTGGAATTTGATATTTGTATTCATAACATTCTTGTATCATAACTTATGCATGAGATTGTATGTTTTTAATAATAGTGGTATTTGTGATGTGACATTAAAGGTGCCATCTATGTAAATAAAAAAGTTTAGGTGTTTGTTATGTAAATACCTAAACATTGTGTGGTATATATGTGATAATGTGAGCACCCCAAATATTTAATGCCATGTAATCCACTATAAAGTTGAGGTATATAATTATAGTCTGTCCAATATATATTTGAAAATAATTTCTTTTATTATTCAAATAACACATCACAGGGCAATTAAGGGTCTGTTTGAGGCAGCTTATTTGGTGCGGTGGCATTTTGAAAACACACCTGAACTGTTTGGGTGCATTTTGACAGCTTTTGCGTTTTGAAAACGCTGAAAGCAACATTTTCACACACTGCTTGGGTGCATTTTGCCAGTTAATGCGTTTTGAAAACGCTGAAAGCAACGTTTTCACACCGCACCTATCTAGGTGCGGTGACAGCTTTCTGGCAGCGGTCTAACTTTTCCAAAAAAATAAAAATTTTTAATAGCCACACCGCACCTAGCTTATCATCAGATTATTTTTAATCAGTTTATCAGCAGATTATTGCTGCAACTATCTCAAACAGTCCCTAAATCTTTAAAATGTAATGAAATATAAGAAAACATGTATAATTTTATGCCATTATTTATCTATAAATATTTTATACAAATATAAATCATGACAACAACCACATATCATTTCAATGTCAAATGTTTTGATCATCATGTCATTGTCATAATTGTAGAAGATAGGTACATTATTACACATATTTTATGCAAGTCAGATATCTTGTGCTCCTGTTTATGATTCATGTATTTTTATCTTTTTCATGCACATACATTTTCTTAATATACAAAGTAAAATTAACATTTGATATAATGCTTAATATTCATCTAATCATATCAATTATAATGCATATAAGTTATACAAAAATTAAAAACAGTGACGACTATAAAATAAATTAATATGCTCAAATTAGTCATGCATGAATCAAAATAAATGAACTGAAACATACTTGCATATCATTTATATTATGTTAGTATGTTGTGATGCAACTCTATAGAATTTTTAGGTTAACTTCATACATTTCAAATTAAGAGGGTATATAAGAAAACATCTTATAAAATTTAATAGAAGTATGTCAATATTCGCATAATATTTAATAACACCAATATAGTCATTAATGATTTAATTTTGAGTTGAGCAGGGATCGACTCAAAATCCGTTTGAAAAAAAATTCAATACAAAATTTTGGCTCGGAGCTCTGCTTGTTTATTTCGATCCGGGTAAAAATTCAAATTAATTTTCGAGAATGAATGATCTTTGAGCTGAATTCGCTATTTTCACAGTCCTATCATCATTAGGCTGTTAAATATCCAATTTTAAGCGAAGCTGAGGTTTGCTCGAAATAAAATTCAATTCAAAATTTTGACTCGTAACTTAACTAACTTATTTAGATGATCGGTGCTAAAAATTGAATCAATTTTCGAAGAGTTAACAATCTTTAAAGTTAAATTCACATTCATACAAACCAACTTAAAAAAAAAAAAAAGAGGAGTAATAAAATAAATATATTACTGATATTTTTTGTTGATCGGCCTTTCTGCAGGGGAACCAAGAACCTCTGCGCATAACCTAATGGCGGCGGTGAGGAGCGCTTTGCTCAAGCATCTGAGGGTGAGAGCCGGATATCCGATTCAACCTCCGGCGACATTCTCTTTATCCCAGCTTTTCCGCCGTCGCTTCTCGGAGGAAGTCAAGGGTTCTTTCCTTGACAAATCTGAGGTTATCGATCGTGTCATCACCGTCGTCAAGAACTTTCAGAAGGTCGATCCCTCCAAGGTAAACTATCCCATCCCCTTCCTCATCATAATGTTTATTTTGTCCGAACTGGATTGAAACTGAGCATTATGGCGCAGTCGGTCCTCTTTTAGCGGGTTGTTTCAGGTTTCAAGTGTTTGGCAGCGTGCATTTGATAATTAGTGTTGTTGTTTGAAGTTTTCTCTTAAGTTTGTGCTTGGATGTGTTTCTCCAGTAAAACTTTCTTTACCTTGAAGTTTTTCGAAACCATTAGGCTGCGGGTGAGCTGCAAGTTTATAATGCATTAAAAACAGTTAACAATTGTATCTTAAGCTGGAATTTTTCTACGAATAGCATTTTTTTTCATTGTTTTCCATGTGCATTTACGTATTCTTAAAGCTTTTCTAGAATTTCTTTTTCCTATTAGAACAAAGCTGCCTTCTCGAAACCAGAATTGGGCACCAACTTCATTTAGAATGAGAAACCATGGGAAATTTTGAGGAAGAAGATGCAACTGTGGAATAATTTCATACATGGCCTCTTCGATGTAGAAGAATCCCATATTTCCTCTCATCACTGTTTTAAGTTTCGCTTAAACATCAGAACCTTATGTTCAGGGGCGCTAAGTTCATCAAATAAGTTCCCCTTTCTTGTCTAATTATGTGAAATGTTAAAAGAAAATGACTATCGTTCTTATATTAGTCTATTATTTACTTGGCTGTTTAAGTTAACATAAGAGTGAGGATGCCCAAGCTTTTATTAAGCTGGTGGGTGAGCATGCAAATTCTTCTGCAATAAATTTTGTTATATTTTTGACATTGGTCATCGTCGGCCTTATCGTACATATTTGTTATGAATCCTGAACTCCGAGTGGGCCAGTAGTTCTCGTTAAATATTGCTTTAGTTGTTAAGATTATTCTTTGTGAATCATTTTGAATAATTTCTACGCATTTTATCTAAGGCCTACCGGTTTTATTTATAATCCATCAACATTCAATTTTATCTACCATTTAATAGGTGCAATTAGTGGTGCCCATCTAACTTGATATTTGAGAATAGCTCTTGTCTGACTCATTAAGCAACTTGTGTTTCCTCATTTTTTAACTAATGAACCAAACATGAACACAATATTTGGCTTGATTGCAAATATTTGGCTTGAACACAATGTAGCTTTGTTCTTTTATGTTCAATAAGAGATGTATTAATGAACTAAGTAGAATTGTAGCTTTGTTCTTTTATGTTCAATAAGAGATGTATTGGTAAATATTAAATATGTTTGTGTAGTTTGGTGAACATAATGCAAAGTTTAAACCATGCAACCAAACAACCCAAAAAATAAATCCAACATGGACGATTTTAGCATTCCAGGTTGCAGATCCTATCGTCGGAGCTGTATATACAATTCAGCTTTCTATCTTTTTGTTACTAACCAGTTGGTGCTAGATTTTGCCTTTAGAACCATTTTTTGGAATTAATGGATGCCTTCTTAAAACCCGTTCAACACCGGAAAGAAAATGTATGACAAGTCCTCTCATCATACTAGTGATACTCTTTTATGAGCTTTATATGCAACTTTCTATCTTTATGTTACTAACTAACAGCACTAGTTTTTGTTTTTAGAACCATTTTTTTGGAATTAATGGATACCTTGTTAACTCTTGTCTGCCGGGAAGAAATTCTCCGACATGTTTTCTCGTTATACTAGTGATTTTTTAAGAAGAAATAAGAGTGAGGTTTACCATAAAAACAGTTTTGACATGCTTCTTTCTTGTTCTATGTTGTTGCGAAGATGATTAAAATGTAATATTAATTTGGCGAGTAAAATGGCAAAATGTTGCGTCTCTTTGTGATTTACCCTTTGTCATGGTATTCACTTTGCATGTTTCATCTCTTTATGTTGCTTTGTTTTTTCTCTGTGTTTTTGCTTCATTGTTGCTTGTTTGGTTGCTTTGTGTGATCTAGCTCTTGTGACTCGGTAAGATTTTTGACTTCGCAATGATTCACTCATATGAGAATCCTATTTAACAGATTTGATATCTTTGCGGCTCTTTCTATTTTCTGATTTTTAAATTAAATTTCTATGAATATTTGATGATTTTAAATTTGGGGCTCAAACGCCTGTAAAAGAATATTCTATTTATTTTCTACTTTGATGGAATGAATTTTCAGTAATGTTATATCTTTATGTTATAATGGTAATTCGAGTTTTCCTTACAAGAAACAACTAGAATGACCCAAATAGTGCTGATTCATTCGGAGTTAATGAAAGTCTTAAAATCTGGAAACAGAGAAACCCTGGTTTGACAATCATTCCAGTTTCCTTTCCAATCTATCTAGACATTCCCGGGTTTTAACCTGGAAATTAATCGCATGTGGTGAGGTTAAGCCAGCTTAATGAGACTATAAGTTTCTTGGGAAGTTCTCAAGTCAATCTTTGCCATGGTTTGGTAAAACACGTGAAACAGGAAAATGAAAGATTAGATATTCAGTTCTTCTTGGATACACACAATAGACCAAGCTTGGCGAGTGTTTTTGTTTGTTTTTCTTTCTTTTATTTTAGAAGGAGTCGCCAGCCTGTCGATCGTCGGTTACTTCTTTTTTCCCGAAAAATCTCCCTTCTGGTTCATATGAAAGCATATGAATGACTAGGAGAAGAGAAGAACCTAAAAAGACGAACATACAAAAAAATGACAAACAATAGAAACATAAAACTTGGAGAGCTTACGTGCGGTAAACCTCACAATGATAGGTTAGGAATATCCGCCCAAACAAGATCAGGCGAAACCGGCTTAAACCAATATCCGCGAAAAAATATTTACGTAAACTTCCCAAAATTAGAGAGTCAGGTGTAGGTGTCTGTTCTGGAGTCAAGAGCACTCCCAAGGGGACGTATCCCACTTGGTTAATTACATCTTGGTGAGTACCCAAGAATACTCTCGATAAAAGGAGTTTCACTTATATTATCATGAATATGGGGTATAAGTACTTAAAGAAAGATTATTCCGTGTGGAAAAAAGGTCCGATGCTTCAGAGCTTACACTAAGCCATCAACCAGAGAGTGAGTCTCTCACATTCCGAATGGGTAGCGGCTCATCGGAATACGAAGCCCACCAAATAACCTAAATCATCTTGATGGGGATATCCTAACGTGTCAAAGCATGTCCAAGCCATAAGGGCAGAGGACAAATCGTCATGTCCCAAACAGACGACAACTCATCAGCATCAGGTCATCAAGGTGATATCAACCAAGTCAATGAGCGATAGGGCTCAAAGGGACTCAACAACTGAAATATATATTAATCCTATAAGGTAGAGATAAATGGGTTGGGGTACCACAAACATATCATACACAACTATTATGACCCTAAGCCTCCCTGGTCGTGAATTTAGTTGACCCAACACTTCCTGAGATCTCCGGTCAGCAATCCGTGAATTGCGTCGTCCATGGTAACCTCGGTAGCACTAAGGTCAGATGAACGAAACTCTATCCTATGATTATTGGCTGGAGCTTCAAGAGGTGGAACTTATACTTGCCGAAGTGGCAAGGATGTCTCAAAAAGAAGAGAAGGGGAGGTTAGCTACAAAGCTGGAAGCACTCCTAACAAAAGGACTACACTCCGTGTGAATCAGAGAGCCTTCTTACACCCCATACACACTAGACAACTACCTATTGTGAAAGACATGCTGGGCCAGTTAGGTTGGAGAAGCACGAAGACTTCTCCTCAAGACATACAAATATGAATGCAGTTATCTAGAGCGATCCTTAAGTATTGTGGAGACCATATTAGTATATGTAGTAAATAAAAATGCATTTTTTTTAAAGTGTTGAATATTTTAATACTAAAATTTAATCATCTTGAATATTTTATTTAGGATGTTGTAGAAAAATTAGGAATGTAAGTCTTAATGAGTCTATATTTAATTGCGATTCGCAGACAACCACAGAAATAAACAAAAAAAAATGATCCAGACAATGCAGACATGCACACGTGTGACAAAAAGAGAAATAAATCAAATAAAATAATAAAAGGTCGCTCAGCAACATGTCCCATAAAAGAAAAAGAACGGTCGGACGTGCGGCTGAGCCGGCAACATGTCCCATAAAAGAAAAAGAACGGTCGGACTTCGTATATAGGTGCCTAGTACTCATTCCATACATAAATGTAAAAATGCAGAATTAAGATACGAGACACGAGCATCAGTTCCTGATCCCCTCCACGTGTTTCTCGCGTCAAACGCATCGGAACCCGTGTCCGTATCTTATTTTGCTACATGACTCTTATATTTTGAAAGTACATAGAAAAAAGAAAAAAAAACTCAATTCTGCATGAAAATAAATGTTTGTGGGAAAACCCTGATGCATATAACGTATAATGAGTATAAGTGAGAGAACTAAATAACACCTGCAAGCAAAAGAGTCAGAAATCATCGCATGCTCCCTTCAGAAATCATTACATGCTCCCTCATAGCGGTACCGTGTGTGCACATAGAGACAATACTCTCTGCAGAAAAAATGCCCTAATATACTTCTATGCATATGAAACATGCAGTCACACCACAAAGACAATGCAAAAGAAAGATGTCTGACTAGGGCAACCAATCCATCAAAGGACAATAGCCAGGTATAAAAAAGACTATATAGCAACATAAATCCTAGCCTAACACATCATCTACTGAGAAAGTGCATTATGCTAGTATCTAAGTTCGGGGTAAGTCTGGGTATAATATGATTTTGACAGGGGCGCTATGCCTACCCGTTCTAACAATCTGAAGGATCTAAAGGCATTACGAAGAGGGGTGACACAATTAGATCCATTGGATCCTTAGCATAGTCATATTCGTGTCAATCCCGATGACTTAATTCACATTGCTCGCCGGGATCAACCCAACAAGCAATGCTCGTTAAGGCATCGCGACCAACAGGTTTTGGTTTTCGCTTAGACAAAGACCGATCAACATTTCACATTTCAGATGTCTTTCGTCGGGCCAATAGATGTTACTCGCCACGCTGCGCACAAAATTGACTCAAATTGGTTTGTATATCGGCGAGCATGTTTGGATGACCGTGGATGCCAAAGTGGACCGCGTGAGTGCATTCAGAATGTCGATTTCACCTAAGGAGGACGTTTTTTTCAAGAAGTCCCCGTCGACGATGACTTGCGTTAACGATATCACATGGGAAACCTAAGGTTTAGACCATCGACAACGATATCACATGGGAAACCTAAGGTTTAGACCATTAGATGTGCGACATCGTCGCCTCTTGCTTTGGTGAGAAAATGTGAAGAGTTTCTTTCCGGATCTCCGAAGGGTAAACTCTCCACGACGTCGTAAAATGGGCTAGTTACAAAGCTTTTCCATTTTGTGAACTCCTCCAGAATTCGCAAAGTGAGCCAGCTACAAAGCTTCTCTCGCTTTGCCATGTCCGACCTCCTAGTTTCTCCAACTAAAACTGGGAATCCAAGGCAAGGGGAATGATGAACTCCGACCCATCAGGACTTGTGCTAAAACTTACAACAAAGAGGGAACACTAAGCTCTACGGAGGGTGTTTAACCATGTATAAAAATTTCTATTAGCTATAGGTAAATAAACAATCCATCGCAAAGGTGCGTAAGTGTGGGCGATCGAACCCACATGCCTATACACCACTAACCCTAAGACTGACTAGGAGTTTTAGAGAAATTTCACCACCGTGACGGTTGCAGATCCGTTCTCTTTGCTTTCTCCAAGCTCGCTTACTCGATACGGCCACGAGTTGTGTACGTCGCATTACGTGCGGACCAAGATAAAGAGACATATGAGGCTCACTTTTCGATGAATATCGCAATAAAACATGAGGAAGAACCTGTGAGGTATGGAAAGTACCCAAAGTAAGTAATCAAAGAATATAAAAATGAGACCAAAAAGTACTTTCGCGAGAGGGGTCAAACGGGCTTCTATATGTCGCAACGCCGTTGCCACCTTGACGGTGGCGAGGAGGTCTGTTGAGGCTTTCAGCCGAAAGGAAACATGAGCTATCAAAGTTGAGACATCGCCGACGAGGATTTCCTGTAAATGGGAAGCACCAGTGAGAAACCTTATCGAGAAAGGGCTGCCGATCAGACGAGCTTCATCTGGAAGAGTATACACGCATGACATTGTTATTTTGTTTCATCTTCCTCAATGACTCCAGGTAGGAGCAGTGCTAGAGGAGGAGAAAGAAGAGAGATTTTGGTCTTAGGAGCAATGCTAGAGGAGGAGAAAGAAGAGAGATTTTGGTCTTCATGTGCAGAGAACCGAGAGCGAGGTGCGGGATCGACCTCCTAGGGCATCTCCTTAAAGGAGAAAGAATGAGCTAGGGCTTCAAGTGACAAGGGATGAGGTCTCATTGAGAAGACCTCAGGTTGCCGAAGTGAGGCTCGCCAGTGTTGGATGGAACAAACCCATCTTTTTTTTGGGTAGAGGAGAGGGGTTGCATCGTGTGTTGCGTTTCGGGCTGAGAATTGGACGAGGCCTGGTTGTGCATGCCTTTGCGCAGGGAGCTCCAGTCGAGCGGAGGACTAGATAGCGAGTTCGGTGACATCGCCGGCCTAGAGGGAGGGCGACGGGATTGTCTGGCTTCGCGAGAGAGATCGCAAAGAGGGAGCTCGACTCCTTTTCGCAAATCTAAGAGGTGGGCACGACTCAAGTAGGCAACAACAAGGGCCACTTTTTTGGGGAGATGCGTCTGTGATAAGGTATAATAGGATTCTTTTATTTTTTATATATTATATTTTAATAATAATAATTATATAATATTATGAATATTATTATTATAATATGTTATGATTATTATTTACACATTTTTCTCTCGGACACGACATCATGGTGAAATGAACGTTCTTTTAGGTAAAATCGACATTTCAGACACACTCGTGCGGTTCAAAATGGACGTCCTCCCTCGATAAAATTGAATTTCCGGACGCACTCGCGTGGTCTGTTTCATCGTTCGAGGTCATCTGGATAACTTCGTCGACGATTAGGCCAATTCGAACTAGTTTCGCGCATGACGCGGTGAATAGTATTCATTGACCCGATTCCTCTAGGAGTGGATATGGCTCTTGTGGCTTTTTCTTTCTAAGGTAATTGACTCTTTTTGGTCGCGTAGGCTGTGTAGCTCATTACTAGCCTGAGCTTGATAAAAAATTAAGCGGCTTACAACAAGTGCACTGTGCCTTGACCACGCAGAACACTTGTTGGAGGTACTTTATTAGCATTAATTTTTGATGTCACGAGTGTAGGGTGTCCACCTGCATGACTCGGGATAACTTACGACATTTCCGTAACATCCAGTAGTTTAGACACCCACCCAGGACCTGTCGATGCGTGTTGATGAGTATGTAGCCAGGGTTATCCTGCTAGGTTTTGGTTTTCGCTTAGACAAAGACCGATCAACATTTCACATCTCAGATGACTTCCATCGGGCCAATAGATGTTACTCGCCACACTGCGCACAAAATTGACTCAAATTGGTTTGTATATTGGCGAGCATGTTTGGATGACCGTGGATGCCAAAGTGGACCGCGTGAGTGCATTCAGAATGTCGATTTCACCTAAGGAGGACGTTTTTTTTCAAGAAGTCCCCGTCGACGATATCCCAACTTTGTCAGCTCATGTTTCCTTTCAGGGTGGTGACAACGTTGCGACGTATAGAGCCCCGTTCGACCCCTCCCGAAGGTACTTTTTGGTCGCATTTTCATATGCTTTGATTACTTATTTTGAGTAGTTTACATGCTTCATACATTATTTCTTGTGTTTCATTGCGAGATTTGTCGGAAAGTAAGCCTCATATGTCTCTTTATCTTGGTTCACACGTATTGCGAGGTACATGACCCGTGGCCGTACTAACGAAAAAGCGAGCTTGGAGCAAGTAAAGAGAACTCGTCCGCAACCGTCATGGTGGTGAGATTTTTCTAAAACTTCTGGCCAGTCTTAGGGTTAGTGGTGTCTAGGCGGTGCGTGCGCTGACGTGAGTCGGAGTGGTTACCCGCTTTTGTGATGAAACATTTATTTACATAGAGCTAGCATTTAGCTTAGGACTTTCTATACATGACCACACATCCTACGTAGAGCCGAGTGTCTCCCATTTTTTGTGAGCCTTAGCACAAGTCCTGATAGGTCGGAGTCCCTTATTCTCATTGCTTTGGATTTCCCTATTTTACTTGAAGAAACTGGTAGGCCGGACTTGGCAAAGTGAGAGAAGTTTTGTAGCTGGTTTGCTTTGTGAAGTCTGCAGGAGTTCACAAAATGGGAAAAGCTTTGTAGCTAGCCCATTTCGTGACGCCGTAAAGAGTTTCCACTTAGGAGATTCGGGGAGAAACTTTTCACATTTCCTCACCAAAGTAAGAGACAACGATGCCGTACAATCAAGGGTCCAAATCTTAGGTTTCCCAAGTGAGGTCATTAACACAAGTCTGGTTGTCTATCTGCATGTTGGTTTGCTTCAGATTCCACTCATTTTGCTTTGGACATGTTTGTATCTCACTGTGGTTTGACCGACCGCCCTGACCCTGTGAGCGTCTCACTTCGCTCAGACCGACAGCTCCGGCCCGACGAGCATCTCACTTTGGCTCAACCGGTTGCCTCAACCCAGTCACTGTGATTTGACTGGCCGCCCCGACCCGGTCAAGAGTGCACTTTGGTTCGAACGGCTACCACGGTCGGCTGACTGATCACTTGCATGCTTGTATGTTTTTGGATCATTTTGCTTATTCGCTTGCATGTGTTCGAAAAATGAAAGGTATAAGATTGGCATCGAGATGTCCTTTGTGCAAAAATTCGGAGGAAGGCATAAGACACATATTTTTTGAATCTGCTTTTTCTATGGATGTCTGATATCTTTTGGGTTTACATTTTTGTATCCTTTGGAATCATGGGGGCACATTAATTACGTATTTGTGGGAATGAAAAGCTTATGCTGAAGATGAGGGAAGGCTTTTTTCCCTCCCTCTGCTAGTCCTTTGGTTTCTTTTGGCTGCTAGAAAAATGAAAGGCTTTCCCCTCCCGCCCCCCCCTCCCCACAGCTGCCACTATTACTACTTCCTATATTCTGGCCTATTATTTTAAGGCCCTAAGGGCCTCTACTAATGTTGTTCCCCTAGGTAGGAGATCTAGGCCCCCTCGGTTAGTCAGGTGGACGCCCCCTCCTCATGGCTGGGTGAAAGTTAATGTCGATGGCAGCTGTAATGAGCTTTCTGTTGACGCTGGTGGCCTCTTCAGAAATTTTGAGGGGCACTTTATGAGCTCTTTTACTTCTGTTGTTGCTGATACTCCTTTAGCTACGAAATGTTGGGGGGTATATCTTGCTTTAAAAGTGGTTTTGGCTTTTAATTTTCATACTATTACTATTGAAACAGACTCAAAATTGCTTTATAAGATGTTAATGGGTGTCTCTCCACATCTCTGGGATATTATTTGTACCCTCAAACGTATACAAGCTTTAATAACTAATTGTCACCTGATCGTTACTTGGATTTTCATTCATAGGGAAGGTAACTCCCCTGCCGACTGGTTAGCCAGGCAAGCAGGTGGAGTGTGCACTGTTGGATTATCCCCCCTACATCCCTCCAGCTTTTACTTACTGGGGACTCTTTAAATTTGCCTTCTGCTAGACCTTAGTGAAGTCTTGATGCACTGCTTGCTGGTTTGGTTTTTTTGCTTCATTTGTGCGCTTTTATCTGCGCTCTTTCCTTTGCTGCTCTCTATGTTTTTGGCAGGTCGGACCGCCTTCTTTGCTGTGCATTCTTTCATGGTGTTGATGCATTCTTTCATGGTGTTGATGGACATCCTGATTTGCGATCTACTCTTTGCTGGACTAATTACGTATGGATCATTTTCCCTGTTGGTAGAACTGTTCATATGGAGCGTTTTGGAGTTTTATTTGATGCCATTTTTTGGATTTTCTTTAGTGTTTTGTCTTTTTTGTTTTACATATGCACATGTATACTTATTTTGGGTTTTGCTTTTTTGGTCTGGGTATCCTTGTATTTTTCGGGTTTTGATTTTGTGTGGGTTGTACTGTGGGAGGACGAACCCCTAAAGGTGAGTTTTTGCAAATGTATTTTTTTGGGTTTTTTAGACGGGGATCCTCCACTCCTCCCCTCTATTGTAACTTTTCTTTATTAACACGTAGGGAGCCACCGTTGCTCTTTCTCCAATATATATATATATATATATATATATATATAAAAAAGAGTCTACACA
>NW_018164448.1:2327243-2329266 GCF_001263595.1 Phalaenopsis equestris
ATATATATATATATATATCCATTTATTTATTTATATCGAAGTTAAAATCACTATAGCTTTTGTGATCTTATGTTCTATGTTTTTTGTTGCATAAGGATGATGCATGTTCGAATTCAACACTCTACATCTATTATTTTAATTTATTTAAATGAGTTAATTTTGAGTCGAATATGAACTAGAATAGGTAAATTGAGCAGATCACATACTGTTTACGAGCAATTTCAGATAAAATTAGTTTTGAATGAGCCAAACACGAGCCTAGCTGAGCTCGCTCAAGCTTGGCTCGTTTACAACCCTAATCTCCACATGCTTTGTGCAATTATGTTGTACCGAATTTTCTGCAATGCTTATGTCTAATTTATGGTCATAGTTCAACTTCATTGGCATGTTTATCGTGCTCTGTAGCTCTTCAATAATTCTCTTTAACCATAACATCTCACATACTCTATTAGTCATAGGCTTATATTTTGCTTCGACACTATTCCTCACAATCACTTATGTTTCTTACTTTGCCATATGACCAGATTTTTCCAAATATAAGTATGGTGTTCATAAGTTGATCTCCTGTAAATGACGCCCGCCCAATCTGCGTTAGTGTATACCTCTGACAGTTCTCCACAACTTCGTACTTTGCCATATGACCAAATTTTTCCAAACATAAGTATGGTGTCCATAAGTTGATCTCATGTAAATGACGCCCGCCCAATCTACGTTAGTGTATACCTCTGACAGTTCTCCACAACTTCTAGTAGACAATGTTAAATGATACCAATGTCGTAGTTTTTTTTTCTTGGTTCTTTTTTATAAACATCATTAGATGACACTTTAGGGAGACCTGAATTGTTTTCAACATCTAAAAGACTCGACATACTTTCTATTGATACAAGATAACTTGGTTTTTCAGGTTGAATAATCTAGGTTGAGGAGCTATTACCTTGCGAGCCTTTGATTTGAAAAACGTGAAGACTGGTAGTCGAGTCTTTGTTTTGCCCTTCTTGAATATGAGGTGAAAAAAATGGTTCTAATTAAAAAAAGATGATATCCATGGTAACAAACATTTTTTTAGAATTAGGATGAAAATGTTTATACTCCTTTTAGTTATGAACATAACCAACAAACACATTTGTTTGCTCTAGGTTGTTTTTTTTATTATTATGAATTTTAATGTGAATGAAAGCAATACACCCAAATATCTTTAGAGGTAAAGAGAAGAAGAGCTGATTCGTTAGGTAAATTTTATAAAAGATATCAAAAAGTGTTTCAAATTTTAGAACTTTATTGGATGTTCTATTTATGAGAAATGTAGCAGTAAAAATAAATTTACCCTACGTATATTTTAGTACATGATTGTTAAATAGCAAAACCCGAGTTACTTCCAATAAATATTTGCTTTTGTTTTCAACAACTTGGTAATATTTGAATAGTTTTTTTTTTTTGAAATTGTGTTTGTACCATAGTGTAAACGTTTTTGAAAAATATTTTCACTTCAGATTTTTCTTCCATTAAATAAACCCAGCTTAACCTAGTGCGATCATTCGTAAATGTTACAAATCGTTTTTTTCCGGAGTATGTAAGATTTTTACGAGTACCAATATATTTCTATTCATCAACATAAATGTTGTAATTGGTTTGTTGGTCTGGGGAGAAAAAGACACATAGTGATGTTTAACAAACTGGCAAAATTCACACTAAAACAACGATAAATTTTTTTCTGAAATAAATTGGGAAATAAGTATTTTAAATAGTGAAAATAAGGTTGGCCTAACATATAATGACATAATATAATATTATTATCTTTGGAAATAAAAATTAAATTTAAATCAATACTTTAATAATGTTTATTCGAGCCAAGTCCATTGTCAAAATAATAGCTCATCATTTTCCTTAACACTGTCAATCATCCTCCCAATTATTAATTCTTGAAACTCGTAACAAGAAGATTATAAATTAGCTTGACATTAATGTTTTTCCGAATAAATCTCTCTTCTGGGTCATATGAATGACTAGGAGAAGAGAAGAACCT
>NW_018164448.1:2329366-2334719 GCF_001263595.1 Phalaenopsis equestris
TCACTTCAGATTTTTCTTCCATTAAATAAACCCAGTTTAACCTAGTGCGATCATTCGTAAATGTTACAAATTGTTTTTTTCCGGAGTATGTAAGATTTTTACGAGAACCAATATATTTCTAATCATCAATATAAATGGTGTAATTGGTTTGTTGGTCTGGGGAGAAAAAGACGCATAGTGATGTTCAACAAACTGGCAAAATTCACACTAAAACAACGATAAATTTTTTTCTGAAATAAATTGGGAAATAAGTATTTTAAATAGTGAAAATAAGGTTGGCCTAACATATAATGACATAATATAATATTATTATCTTTGGAAATAAAAATTAAATTTAAATCAATACTTTAATAATGTTTATTCGAGTCAAGTCCATTGTCAAAATAATAGCTCATCATTTTCCTTAACACTGTCAATCATCCTCCCAATTATTAATTCTTGAAACTCGTAACAAGAAGATTATAAATTAGCTTGACATTAATGGTCAACATTAATTTTACTGATGGACAATAAGTTACAAGATAAGTTCAGAACATGAGAACATCGAGAAGGGTTAACTATGAGATGAGTTTGACAGTTTTTATCTCGACAATTATCGAGAGGGAACCATCGACAATTTTGACATTTTTATTGCTGCCATATAGTCTAAAGAGGAAGGAACCATCGACAATTTTGACATTTTTATTGCTGCCAGTCTAAAGAGGAAAATGATTTAGACTAACTAGTCATATGATCAGTTGCACTGTAATCAATTATCCAAGAATGAACAAAGTTATGAGTAACACCTAGCAATGCAATAGCTAAAAAGATCCCCTTCTGTACTAAAGAGCAAAGCAGACACATGGAAAATTTTAGAGTTTGAAACAATGTGTGCAATTGCTCTAATTGCTCCTTGTGGAAAAGAACTGCATCCGAGTTCGCATAAAGCTTTCGAGTTTCTTTAGCAATGGCTTGATAAGCTCAACCTTCATGCTTGAATTTTGATTTTCAATTTGCAGATTTATCATGTAATCTCTAACGTGTCTCTTTCATGTGTCTTGATTTTTAGAAATGCTAGCACCATGATTTCTTTTGCCCTTCTTTGTCAGTATCAACCCCTTTTGAGTTCAATTGTTCAATGTTACGAGGAGGTTCAGTATTGCGCAACATAATTTTTCTTCTTGACTCTTCATATCTAACTTTAGAAAAAATTCTCTGATAGAGGATAGAGTTCTCTTACCGAGGATGCAACCCGAACTTCATCTAAACTCCGATTACGGCTAGCTAAAAACATGCAGATCCGATTGTTTTTTTCTCCCTTCTTAGGGCGAGCACAATCATTCAAATTCTCTCAAATATCATTATAACATTGATTCAACATCTACCGCATCCAGTAGTTCTAGTAATTCCGAACCCACTTCATCTCGCCCTATAGCTCCTCTCATGGCTGTATCGATTGAGTCTTATCCCCAAAATTTACCTCCTTACCACACAATTATGCAACTCAATGTGCACAATTATCTTGTGGGTTCAATTCATAAAATTGGCTATCGATGGGAGATATAAATTTCAGTATTATATTGGAGAAATTTTGAAACCTATTGCGATTCAAATTTGAAAAGGTGGTGGTCCGAAAACTCTATGGTTATGGTTTGGCTGATTTTGATCACACTCTGTTGGCTTTTAGGGATATAGTAATGATTAAGAGGGACAGTTGGGAACATTCATATTCATAGTTAGAGATGAAATTTTTAGATTTTTGAAAAAAGAACTATTGCAAAAGCTTTTTTAAATGATATTTTCATTAATCAATAATGGAAGTTGGGAGCTTAAAGACGATCATATATCATTCTAGTTTCAACCATAGATGATGCCGACCAATATTTGACGGTTTAACGGATGTGGTAGGATTTGTTTGGGGCTTCAATCATCATTGCTGATTTATACAACATCCTCAGAGATGTGGTAGGATTTGTTTGGGGCTTCAATCATCATCGCTGCTGACTTATACAACATCCTCAGGATCTGAGAAGAGCAGTGTTCGTGCAGTGGCTACCTTGAGGGAAAAAAGAGATCACACTAGTTCTGGAATGGGTTCGATTTGTGCAGTTTCAAGTGATAAGTCGTGGACCTGGTTCAAGTGCACTTGAAGTCGTTGGAGGCAAGAAACACAACTACATACGAAGCGATTTGAGTGCTAATAGCAGCTGTGCGGCTCCCTTACTAGTGTTGGGTAGGATCAGAGTGAAGGGAAGGTGATCGTGCAAACAAATCTCATGCGCACACACACGTTGATCGGAATATATCGCAATTTCGACAACGATAACCTAATCTAATGCCATGTAGGCATTGGGAGAGCAATAATAATTATTGCTTCTCAATTCCATATGAAACATTACAAAATAAATAGCGGGGATGGCTACCAAATTAGGCAAATTATAAAATGCCCATGTAAAAATTAGGAAATAGAAATTATAGCTTACCAATAATAACAAATTCCAAAAATAGAAAATACTAAAAAAAATGAAGATACTAAAAACAATACTGTCTAAAATTTCAACAATATTAAAATTATAATTGAATTATCTTATTATTTTGCATTCATTGGTCATTTACATCATTTCCATTAAAGTTTTTGCTATAAATTTAATTTAATTATATTAATTTTGAGTCGATTGATGATGTGAATTTGGGACATATTAAGTTCAAATTAGATGATAGTAGTTCATCTAATCCCCAACAGTTTTCTTTAGGAATCCTAACACTATTTTGTTATGATGAATAGGGGTGAATCGGGGATACTGAATACAATGGAGGAATTATAGGACATGTCAATCTTTTTTAAAAATAAAAAATTGATGTGGCAGAATATAGTAAATTATATTTTTGGACACCATGCATATTTATAGGTTAGATGAATATCCAAATGTTTATTTCTGTATAGGACTCTGTTGCTAAAAACCCATTCATCTAAAGTACTGTTCATATCCAAATACAAACAAATTTGTTCACACCCGAACATGTCTCATGAATACATACATTTAATTTTGTATCAATGTAGGATAAATTCTATAGAAAGTTTGGGCATCGTGGGATACTCGGAATCAGATCATGCAGGAGGCTTTTAGCATTAGGTTTCGTTAATTAAATATCCTAAACTTTTCGGTGAATCACGGAGGTGCACCAAGAAGAGGTCAACCAAATTTACGTGTGGTTTAACTATTTGAAGCCACATAAACTAGATCAAGCAAATTAAGTTAGATAGTCATAACCTACTTTGATGTGGCCAGATTTTGTTGTTGATGATTATGTGCATGAATTCGTAGGGGAGCATGGCTAGCTACACATTGAGCCACAAAGGAGGCTAAACACCTAACTTTTTGAACCAGAGGCTTGAAATTTTAAAAGTGTGAATAAGCAGTCAGACGGTGAGTTTAAATATAAATATTATATCTACCTCACAATTGAAATAATTCTTATTTAATATTCTAAGTATTTACGAAGTCTAAAAATAGGATTGAATCATAATACTACAAACTCTAAAGCAATGGTAACATAAAAATAACTTTCTTCTATGGTATATTATCTCCCTTTACTCATTTGAAATTGAATTATTTAAATAAACAACATAATGAGTTTTTAAAAATCCAATGTAATAATTTCAGTTCCAAATCACATTACTCTAGAAATAAAATCACCTTGTATGCTAGTCATTAATTTTAACTATCTAGAAAATCATATCATGAATTAAATGCATAAATGACAATAATGTATGGTGGTATACAAGTGCTTTCTATTTTTTAATTTAGGTTTCAAATGAAATTAATATTTTTACTCGTATTTTTTTTCTTTTTTCCATTAATACACTCATCTTAGGATTACCGTCAAAATAAAATTTAACTCACCCCTAGCTAATATGTATCTCATCGGTTCAATGGGTGTATGACATGCTCAATATTGTCTAAGGTGGAATGATATATTCTCACCTATGATTGATCCATGCTCCATTAGCAAAGTGTGGCATGAGTTTAATTTTCATTGTTATCTAAGGTGGAAGGAATTTTATCAACTTACACAAGTACATTAGCATCCTCTACTATTACCATAAGTGGGTGAACTCCTATAAATATGCGTATATAAGCATCCATATATAAAATATTTTGATTTGCATTTGTCATAATATGCTTTACCCTTTTGTGAGATTATGTTTGTTTACTAATAATTTATGTCATTATGTAAGAATCCGGGTCATTTTGTGAGAACCTATTGTCTTCTTAAGGGGCAAAACTATTGTATAAGCATTTATAAATTAAAACTTACATGCAAATTTTTTCATATAATATGATGAATCGGTTCCTAAGTAGCATAAATCATCAGAGATCATAATACACATGTTAATACATGGAAAACTTGGATACGAGTTAAATGCATATGGTATAGAAGTAGGAAATGGTACTCTATTTAGAAATATGATTATCCACCTCTAAAACTTAGTCAAGTTTTTGACTTTGAATAATTTGTTTGACATTCTCAATCATTTCTTCTCCCTTTGACACTAAATCAACTTATGAACCACAAGTTTTGATTAATGTTACATTCTATGTAACTTTGATACAAGAATTTACGAGATTTATTATTATTATAATTATTAATATGAATTATAACTCTTTATATTAGTACTAATTATAACTACAACTTTTATTAAATGATTTTTTTTGTTTAATTCTTATGTTATTTATTTAGTACTAACTTATTTTAAGTAGAATCATTATAATTTATGATAAGACTTATTAAGAATATATTCATAGTAGGTATCTTATTGGATTATAAATGTTGAACCAATACAAGGGACTTGTATTCAAATATTTAACTAAGAAGTTAACAAGACTTCATATTTAACTTATTTCAATTCTAATTTTGAGTGTAAATTATGTGATCCTTATTAATTGTTATTAAACTTGCTAAAGTTATCCAATGGGTCGAACATGAGCTGTTCGTGAACAACGAGCCGTTTTGACAGCCCTATTCTCAATCATTTCTTCTCCCTTTGACACTAAATGAACTTATGAACCACAAGTTTTGATTAATGTTACATTCTATGTAACTTTGTGTTCGGCTCGTTTGCTTAACGAGCCGAACACGAGCTGTTCACGAATAAAGAGTCCTTTAAAAAACTATAATCATGTAGCCATAAGACAATAAAGGTTTATGAAAGATTTAAAAATTATTATTTATATTAAAACATCATTTGAATCTAATTTAATAATTTTTATTCTATTTTCTTAATCAATATTTTAATTGATTATAAATCTTTGTAGTCTTGTAGTCAATTAAATACTACTTAATATATATATATATATAAACTTGATGAGTA
>NW_018164448.1:2334755-2342135 GCF_001263595.1 Phalaenopsis equestris
ACAGCGTAGTTCGTGTTCGGCTCGTTAACTTATCGAATGAAATTAACGAGCCCAACACGAGCTTCTTAACGAGTCGAACATGAGCTGTTCGTGAACAACGAGCCGTTTTGACAGCCCTATTCTCAATCATTTCTTCTCCCTTTGACACTAAATCAACTTATGAACCACAAGTTTTGATTAATGTTACATTCTATGTAACTTTGATACAAGAATTTACGAGATTTATTATTATTATAATTATTAATATGAATTATAACTCTTTATATTAGTACTAATTATAACTACAACTTTTATTAAATGATTTTTTTTGTTTAATTCTTATGTTATTTATTTAGTACTAACTTATTTTAAGTAGAATCATTATAATTTATAGTAAGACTTATTAAGAATATATTCATAGTAGGTATCTTATTGGATTATAAATGTTGAACCAATACAAGGGACTTGTATTCAAATATTTAACTAAGAAGTTAACAAGACTTCATATTTAACTTATTTCAATTCTAATTTTGAGTGTAAATTATGTGATCCTTATTAATTGTTATTAAACTTGCTAAAGTTATCCAATTTATCATTTTATAAGCGAACTAATCATCTCCAATGTCAAGAAATGGTATCTTTAATATTAATTTCATGTGAAATCTCTAAATAAATATACTAAGAATTCCGCCATACATAATTTTTTATAACTAATCAAACAAACTCTAATTATTATGTATCTCAATTATAACGTTATTAATGATTCATAATATTTCTAATAAACTTCTCCTTTATATTATGTTTATGATTAATATTAATGCAATATAATTTAAAATTTTTTTCACTTGGTCCTAAACATGCAACGGAAAGGTTATTAACATTGAATTCATAATAAAAAATGGATAAATCATGTGAAAGATTGAGCCCACAAATTCATATAATATAGAACATATTTTGAGAATTTCTTATGATATTATCTCAACATAATATTTTTTAATAGTTTCTTTAGCAAAGTCTTTGCTCAAGTTAATTAACTTTGTCCAACACAAAACTCTTTCGAATCCAACACAAAACTCTTTCGAAAATAACAAAATAAATCTAAAATTTGGGTTTATCTACTGACAATGAAATACAAGGCGAAATCCCTTTTGAGCTCGGCCTCACCTACTTTAAAACCTTAGTAAAATATTTTAATCAGTTTGATTTCAATAAAAATCTAAACTTACTCCTCCAAAATCTGATCCACGGTTCAAGTCACTCTCACCTTCAAGGATGGCAATGTTCTATCCTTTGCCCGATCTCATATGTTCACTTGATCAAGCCTTGAGTTGCTATTTTTACCAGCTCGGTATTGCACTCAGCTGCTTTGCTCGACTGTGTACGCCTTTAACTCACGAATACTGAGTCTTGTGTGATTGCACACGCAGTTCACTAATTAGTCCTGTGCATGATTGCATGTGTCTGCCACTACTCATGCAACCAGCTCACACGACTGCTCCGCACGCTCTCTATTTCACTCTCTCTCACCCATTTTGCCCTTGGCACGTGCTCTGCAACTCATGCTCCCACTTGGCGCTTGGCTAAACTACCAGCGCTGCCTTCGCCTGCAAACTTGGCCTTGAACTGCCACTTGATCTTTTGCTTGTACTTTCACCTTCTCTGCATCCTCATCCCCTCCTATTTTCTTTGCTTCATTCTCTGGAAAGCAAAGCTGTTTGGCTTCAAAAAGGGGAGTTTGTTTTTCTCAAAGAGCAAACCCGCTGGCATTAGTTTAGTTGAACTGTCACAGACTGGTTCAAATTCCTTTTTTTTTAATTGTGGGTTATTGCAGCGTATTTCATTTCACTGATGTTTTGTTTAACCCTCTTTTCCATAATTTTGTCTCATTATTGAATAGCAAACGAGGAAGTCTAGAAAATATGCTCAACTAGTACAAGAATATAATTGTTCCTTGTTTTTCTTTTAACGTTTGGTTTTTGTGCAAGTCTTTTATATATTGGTTCTGATCTGCGCAAGTATGGATATGTTTATTTCCCCTCCATTGTTTTTGCAAAAGAAAGCATACTGATGCTCAAGATTCTTCTGTAGTGGCATTTCTGGTTGATTTCTATTCTTATATTCTATTGTTCATCAAACTAGTATATTTAATGGGTATTAGATTTTACTTTTCATTAGTGTACGAAGAACTTTAAACTTGACCTTACTAGAGGTTTCCTTTTGTGATTTCTTTTCTAATTGAATATGCTAGTGCTTGTTTGGGATTATTTTTATTTTTATTTTTTGCTTTTATTTTAAAAACATATTTGTTTAGTATATTTTTTTTCATATTTTTATTTTTCATTTTAAAAAACAAATTAACTTGTTTTTTAAATTTAAAACACTAAAAGTTATTTTAAGTGTTTTTAAAAAATAATTAAGGATTTTATAACATACGCAAGAAAAAAAAAAGTGATTTGAAACGGCCCTTTAGTTTAAGGTGCCGTTTGTATCATATTTTAGGCAGTATTTAAACAAGGTTTAGCTTAACTTCTGTCAAATAGAATTATGGGATTTTAAAATCTATTGTTATGACAAATCATTAAATCATGTTTCAGTCTCATTATTGATTAAATCCCACTACTCAGGATTTAACATAATAAAGGATTTCACTCTCTCACAAATCTTAAATTCCAACACAAATAACTGAATAATTTATAACAATTTAATAATTTTTATGCTTTAATCTTTTCAAGATATACTAAATTAAAATTCCACAGGAATTACTTAGTTTTTCTTGAATCAAATCTTGTAGCCAAATTGCCCCAAAACATTGTAGTTTGCTGAACAACTCCTGTTCAACAAACTGCAAATTTTCAAGCTTGTTTTTTTGTGGGGCCTAGAATCACCCCGAGCTAAAAAATTTTGAATGTTTTGTGCAGGTGACTCCAAAGGCTAATTTCCAAAGTGATCTTGGACTGGACAGCTTAGACACCGTCGAAATCGTTATGGCCCTTGAGGAAGAATTTGGCTTCGAGATTCCCGACAACGAAGCGGACAAAATTACCTCCATCGACGTCGCCGTCGACTTCATCGCCTCTCATCCTCAAGCAAAATGATGCAAAAGATTGTAAGTTCCTACTGATATTTCATCAATAATGTGTTTCTTTTTTCAGAACAAATTGGAATATCAGACATGTCTTTCAAACCTTTGGCCGAAGGTTCTCCACCCTATAATTATGATTGTTTTATCATATCAGCTAGTATCATACAAGTGTTTTAATTTGAAATGTAGGTAGCAGACATCTGTACCCCAAAGAGAGGACCCTTTTTTTTCAAGGGATTTTGGATTTCATGCATCATTTATCTGGCTTGAAATGTGTTCTTTTCCCTAACAATTTGAAGCTCTTTCTTCCACCCATCAATAAGAGATGCATGTGATTATTTTGGCTTGCCTGATGGGTTTGCAGGAGCAGTATTCTACATATAATGATAAAATTATTGCAGTGATATGAATACAATCGCCAAGTTTATAAATTACTATCATTGTTAGTAATAGGATATCTTAATTTGTTCTCTAATTTTTGTGATTTGTTATAACTCTTTGATTTATAATGGTTATAATGGATTTGTAATTATCATGATAGTTTCACTATAATGTGTGTCTGTCTAATAATATCTTCATCAAAGAATAGAATCAAAAATAACTTTTAAAGTTCTTCTCACATTCCTTGTCTCCCCAACAAAAACTACACCTTTTGAAAATTTGAATTTCATAATCACCTTATGGGTCTTGTTTTTATTGATCTCATAGATCGAACCAACCGAGATAATCTCAGTCTGAACATCATAGTTGGATCATTCACTTTAAATCTCATAGCTTTCATAACTGTGACAAAAGGCATCATTTAAATCTTATATACTTGCCGTCACCTATTATAGAGCCTCCCATTATGGCATGAGCTAGATGAAGGAACAGCTTCAATCTCTTGTTAGTAGGACTTAATGGAGCATAAAATATCTTTAGACTATTAAATCTAAAGCTGATTATCGAGCCATACTTAATGCTCCAATCAATATCAAGAATCTCATCATCAAAATTTTAAAGGGACCTCAATAATAACTATAAAATACTTTGTGAAGCTATTCATGATGCAGTACCATTGCCACCCTTGATGAATTGTTTGAAAAACTAATTAATCATGAAGCTTGTAACTTGAGGCAAACTAACACTCTGCCTACTTGTCACAACCGATACTTCCAAGTCATGTAACTCAAACGATCATAACGATCAGTTGCCTTCTAACTGACTTCTGCTGGCTACCATTTACTTCACACCATGTAATAACAATCCCTGACCCATCTTTCACCTATACCCCTAACCCATAGCTTTGTAAATGTCAATTATGTGGATAACATGTCAACTTGTAAATTATTGCACCACCTTTTGTCAATCCCTTTGGGACACATCCCTGCCACACACCCCCGCCGGAAAAATATTACATCAGGACTCCTAACGTAGAGCTTCGTTAGGATTGAAATATTCGACTGTGTTATGAGAATATTCTATTTGCGTTATTTGTAAAAATAATGTGTTATTCGAGTATTATATGGTGTTATTCGATTATTTTGCGGTGTTATTGGAATATTCCATTGCGTTACTTGATTTGGGGCTGAAGTGTTATTGAAATATTCCCCCGCATTACTTGAGTTGGGGCTGTGTTATTCCAATAACATAGTGGAAATTGGAATAACACGGGTGCCGAATAAAATAGTCTCAAATTCAGCCCCAAATCAAGTAACCCGATGAAATATTCCAATAACTCCACAAAATAATCGAATAACACCATATAATACTGGAATAACACATCATTTTTACGAATAATGCAGATGAAATATTCCTTCCAATAACATAGTGGAAATTGGAATAACACGGGTAATATGCCGAATAAAATAGTCTCAAATCAAGTAACCCGATGAAATATTCCAATAACTCCACAAAATAATCGAATAACACCATATAATACTGGAATAACACATCATTTTTACGAATAATGCAGATGAAATATTCCCGTAACATAGTCGAATATCCCAATCCGAACGTAGCTCTACGTTAGGAGTCCTAATGTAATATTTTTTCCATCCCCGCCAACTCCCAAACCTCACCAATGTACATTTCAAACCCAACTTTGCTATCTTATTCAAACCCCTTAATAATAACTAATTTCTTGATATTAGTGTGTCCTACCATGCCATGCCGGAAGTCCACAATCTTAATCTACGTTGTTTATGATAAAATTCCCAGCAGAAATGTCTTAGTCTCCAAATCATTTGCAGGGCTTTCACTCATGTCATTTTCTCCACCAAAAAATTAGTTTACTAATATTTTTTTTGTTCCTACTTTGCAACATAAACTCATAAAAATTTCTTAATTTATCAAAATAATTATGTCTTTTAAATTCTCTTATGATTCCTTATATGTAAAGAATTAATAGCTATGAGTTATCTAAGTATGAGGCACAACTAAAGATGATATAAATTTGCATACATAACACACAATTCTTATGTATTTACAAATCTAACACCTAGAGTTTGATATTTATACTTATAACACTTTGGTGTCATAATACTATGCATAAAAAAGTGTATTTCACTTTTAAAAAAAGTTAATGATGATGGTATTTTTGATTTGATGTTAAAATTTGAGTGGTCATGTAAATATAAATATTTATGTGTTGGATATATAAATACATAAGAATTGTATGGTATGTGTAAATGCTCCTATTTATAAATGTTCATTTCATGATTCTGATGTCTATTATCCGCCTTCTTAACAATCAAAGTCTTAGCCACTAATTGACACTTTTTTCCCTTTTACCATGCTTTAAAAAATTATCTTATTTAATCTCAAATATGTGTTTAAACATATCATTTGCTTTAAATCGTCCATTTATTTTTTTTTTTAAGGAAGGTTAAGCACTCAATCCCAATCTCTTGGAATTTCACTTTATTTCCATCCAATGTGCTATAAATTCAAGCACACTTCACTTCATTCCTTTTTTTCTATGATGCATGCCAATATATTCAGCTTTATCCAGTAAAGCATCATTAAATTTTGTCTAATCATTTTCTATTAACTTCCACTCGAGTTATTTTTTGAGTAGTTAGAGACCACCAACCATCTTAGCATTGCCAACCTCTTCCTTGAATCCAAGTCTTTAAATTCACATTAATTTTGGCGGAAGTTAGTAACAAAATTAAGGATGTTGTTGATAGGAAGAAGGTTGCATTCCAATTTTGAAATATAAAGCATATATTTATAAGCACGACGGTTCCAATGCTAGCAACTATAAAAGGATCTATCTGCACTTTAAACAATGAGGTTCTCTATCATGATTATATTCATGGAAAATCATAACATCACCAATAATGTGATAAAAAACAACTGAGTCGACAATTATCAGCTTGTTCAAAGAGTTATCCTTTTTTAACAGCAAAAGTCGAGCTCATCACAAATCTAGTAGACTGTATGATTTGTTGAGACGTTGGTGGTCATTGAGACAATTTTTGAAGGAGTTCAATTTGCTCCTCAGATGATGTTAGGTTCTCGTTGGTGATCATGTTGTCATGCATTTCATGATTTCATGCTTTCCTTGATTTATGGTAAGGGGGCATTCCGTATAGCTTCTAGTAATTGTCACAGGTCTGTCTTGGCTTCTGACAAAGTTCATACCAATTTGGTCATCTTGTATCGATCAACCCTATGATTGAATTGGAGCTGCTAGCTACAAGGGTAGAGTTGCCATTTTTAGAGTTTAATGGATTTTTGAGTACTTAACTATTATTTTTCTCAACATTTTCTTCTCAAAGAAGACTCACAAATATTGCGTAGAGGCTTCATGCTTAAGATTTTCAGATGAACATCATCTCTCATTCCATTTTATGTATTGCTAACTGTTATATGGGCATTTCCTATTTCATCAAATTTGTCTTATTATTATAAATTATGATTTAAATAGCAAAAAATTATCATGGTGATCTTATTGAGAATGTTATCGATTTCTAAGTTGGGGATGCATTTTCAATATTGTAACAAGGGTTGTCATATATAAAATCATTTGCTTTTTCATTATTTTGGAATTTATTAGCCATGACATTACCCCACTATTTTCCACCTTGCATAGCTGAGATGTAGGCTATGTTGTAAGGTCCCTTAAGATATAATCTTCCTTGCTTTTCTCATGGATAAACATATGGGACCATTGATTAGAATAGCTGAATTAGGATTGATTTCTTATCAATCTAAAGCAAGAAATTTTAGTTTTTCTCATCTTTCTCATTTCAAGAAACCAACAATTTAGTATCAGAGCTCTCTTCTTAAGGGACTCGTGTGTGAGTTTGAGCGGCAATGGAGATCGCAGCCAG